>NW_020696648.1:16035-21904 GCF_002925995.2 Terrapene triunguis
GAGCCAGGTTGTTCCACTTCTGCCTCCTGGTGATTGCAGGGCGGGCCCGACCCCGCACTCACAGGGTGGCGGGAAGTGGAGTGACCCAGACCCAGCCCACTCCACTCTGCTCCCCTGGCTCCCAGTCTTGGGACTTGGGGGTTGGGGGGGAACCGCCCCCCAGTACTCACCGGGACACAGCTCAGGGGAAGGGGTCGAGTGGGGGCGGGGCTAGGGTAGAGCAGGGGCAGAAAGAGGCCGGGTGGGGGCGAAGCAGGGGCAGGGGCCATGGGGAAGAGGCAGAACAGGGGTGGGGGCAGAGCAAGGGTGGAAAGAGGCGGGGCTGGGGCAAAGAAGGGGCAGGTTGCAGCACCCCAGAGCGTCCCGTGCGTCTGACCATGATACAGGCTCTCTGGGAATGTCCCCTTCTTATCGCCAGGCCCCAGAATCCCACAGGACATCCCCACGGCTCCGCTACTGATCCCTGGCTCCAGCACGTTTCATACCATGGCTCCTTCGACAGGTCCCAAAGCGTTTGCACCCCTGCTGGAGGCTGAACTGACGTTCTCCTGTGTAGCTCCCAGCCTGGGCGTGCCAAAGTGGGAATTTTCTTAATGGTTTGTCTGAAGCCTGTGTGTGCCTCAGTTTACCCTGTGCGTTGCACCAGTATCTAGGTGGTGGGACAAGGGTGTGTGATTGTGCAGAGTTCCCTAGAGGGCAGGTGTGACTGCCATGTCCTCTAGCTGCCTGGGCCCAGACTCTGTATCCTGGCAACAGATGGCCGGGGCCCATCCTCGGCAAGTGCCAGCCGGAGGAGCTGGGAACAGAGAAAGGTGGAGGCCAGGTGACCCAGAAAGCTGTACAAAGGCTGGAGGAGGGGCACCTGGGTGTTACTGAGGGTGGGCTGCTGGAAGCTGAGTTGTCTCCTGGTTTGGGAATCGTGGGGGGGCTTTGGGTCCCCCCGAGATGGACTTTGCTGAACCTTCCTGCTTACTGTGCTAACAAGCTCTGTTCTACACTGTATTCCCGACAACTAATAACCCGTTTGTGTCACACGCTGGCTGAGGGTCACTGCTGACTGCGAAGTTGGGGTACATGGCCACTTTTGGGGGGCGGGTATGGCTTCCCCAGTATCCCATTCAGGGGCACTCCCTGCGGGGAGCTCGCGGTGTGAACAGGGGGCTGAACGCTCCGAGGTCAGAGGCTGGCCCTGGTGAGAGTCTGGCCCGAGGGGGGTCACTGCAGGAGGGGCCTGACTGAACTTCATTCCGAGCCGTTCCAGAGCCCCCAGCTTGGTGCCCGGGACACGGTGCTGCCTAATTCCCCACTGGGGTCTTTCTGAGCCTGATCTCAGGGCACGGAACGGCTTCCATAGGAGGCGAGATTAAAAATATTGGGGCCGTTCAGCTTGGCAAAGAGACGACTCAGTGGGGATGCAACAGAGGGCTAGAAAATTATGCCATGGGGTGGAGAAACTGACTAGCCAACTGCTATTTCCCCTGTCCCACAGCACCAGAACCAGGGGTCACCCAATGAAACGAACAGGCAGCAGGTTTCATACAAAGAAGAGGTCGTGCTTTTTCCCACAATACACAATTAACCTGTGGAACTCATTGCCAGGGGATTTGGTGATGGGCAAAAATATAAGGGGGTTCAAAAAAGAACTAGATAAATTCCTGGAGGATAGGGCCATCAATGGTTATTAGCCAAGATGGTCAGGGGGACAGCTCCATGCTCTGGGTGTCCCTAAACCTCTGACTGCCAGAAGCCAGGAGAAGTCAGGAGTGGGTCTGTCCTAAATTACTGTGTTCTGTGCACTGCCCCTGAAGTTCTGGTTGTGCCACTGTCGGGGACATGACACTGGACTAGCTGTGGCCGGTCTTAAGTTCTTAACAGGCTTCTTGACGGCACCACCCACGAGAATCACATTTTTCCCCATTTAAATAAATAAATCCAAAGAGTTTGGTCTCAGGTTTGTTTTATTCAGTGCAACAACATCAAGGGGATGTGAGTCCATGCGGGAGCCGAGAACCCCTGCAGGGGAGAGGGGCTAACGCAGGCTGCAGGGTGGATTTGAGTGCAGTGTTGCCTGTTGCACTGGGTGGGGAATCAGGAGAGAAGCTTCAACAGGAGGAGCCCAGCGAGGGCCAGGAGGAGGAGCCCGGCTGGTCCCGGAGCCACACCCACCGCGCCGGAGGCCACTGTGCATTTGTTTGTGGTTAGATTCGAACTGATCCCTGCAGAGGCTGACAAACCCACGTTTAGGTTGAGGCACATGGACTCGGAAACGCAGCCCTTCATGACCATCTGCGTTGGGCTTCCACCTGCTTGGGAGAGGGGAGGGGAAGCAGGTGATTGTCAGGGGAGCAGCTCCATTCCTCAAGCTGGAGCAGGACACAACAGAATCCCCCTCCTCAGGGCCCCATCCAAACTCCCCCCCCCCTCAGCCTCCATCTACCCATTTGCTCTGCTCCCCCCCCCAGCCTGTCTGGCCCTGGATGGCCGCCCCCTCTGACACAGACTCACTGTGTGTCCTTGACCAAGTCACTTGCAGCCCCAATCTAGAGCCCACCGACAATACCTGGATTGGATGAGGCCTGTATTAGACCAACAGTTCATCTACAAAGCAGCAACTCAGTGCTGGTGGTAGCGGTGGGATCTCTAAAACAGGTGGTTTTGTAGTGAGTTAAGGCAACATGATGGGACTGCACAAAACTAGGGTCAGTTCCCAGCCCTGCCACAGCCTTCCTGTGTGACCTTGGATGAGTCACGGCACTGCTGTGTCCCACCTCTTAAATGGGGAGAATGATCCCCACTATGCCTACAGAGATTGCAGGCTCTTTGGGGCACAGACTATATCTCCCTATGAGTTTTTAGTGCCCAGCACAGGATGGGTCCCTTAACTTCGTTGTGGGTCTGTGCAGTGCCCGGTATGACGGGGGCTCCCAGGACTAAATCAGTCCCTAGCTTAGAGACTAAACAACAGACAGGGAATGGATGGAGAAGAACCAGAGGAACAGGGAGGGGGAGACACTGGCCCAAGGTCACCTGGGAGCCAGGACTGGGAACAGAACCCAGATGTCCTGATCTGCAGCTGATAACTTTACCTAGCAGCCCCCACCCAGCATCTCGCTTCTGCCCCACGGGGGGAAAACAGCGAAGGAAAAATAATCCGAGAATAAATGAAGAGAAGTTACCAATTGTTACAATCCCAATGGTATCAATACATTGGGTCTCAACTCCCGTGCACGCTATGGTCTCTTCAAGGCAGTGTTCAGTGGTCAGAGCGAAGCAGCCAGGGCAGCGCCGGCCGTTGGGTTTGGTGTCGGCCAGGGGCACTGGGAAGAAGCGGAGCAAACGCAGTCAGCTCAGGGGACGAGCCCCAGGCGGCGTCGGGGCAGGGAGAGCAGCTGGGGGCTGCACAGCTCAGCCCTGGGCGCCCCCTGCAGGGGGAGCTGTAGCTCTGGGGCACGGGAGGCAGCAGGGGCCGGGAAGAGGTTTGCAGCAGGGAGTGTTATTCCATGGGGCACCCCCTGCAGGGAGGGAGGAGTATTCCCAGGGGCTCAGTACTACTTAATGGGGCGCCCCCTGCAGGGCGGGAGGCTCAGTTTCAGGAAGTTAACGTGGGGCAGGTTGCGGGCATCAGGCGGTGCAGGGGGATCGAGGATAAGAGGCGGAGATGGGGAGATTTACGTGTAACATTGACTGTTCTGCAGGCATCTCCCACGCAGCAGGCGATGCTCGACCTTGATGTCACTTCATTCCCAAAATTCATAGAGCCGGGACCGGCTCTACATTGGCTGGACGTCACGCAGCCCTTGAGAATGCTTTGGAACTTTATTCCCGCTGCACAGGAGGAAAAGACAGAGATTTATTCCCCTTCCACTCCCACCCCAACGACACCCTCTTCACAACGACAGCCCTGTGCCATTAGCCTTCCTCTACCCTGGGGAAACTGAGGCACAGGGAGGGGAAGCAATTTACCCAAGGTCCCGCAGGGCTAGACAAAGTTATTCCAGCACCTAAATCCAGTGCTTAGATACTCCAGCGCCCCACTCCTCTGCTGCCTAACCCTGGGGGCCCTGGATCTCCGCTCCATAAAGTCCTTTAGTTACCAAAGTTTCTACCAGGGGGTACATGCAGAGCTACCAAAATCCTGACACCCAGTGTCCCGCTCACCCCTTAGCCACCTCACAGCGGGATTCACAAACTAAACGTTTCCCTGCTGATATCACCTGCAGGGCCTAATCCAGGGGACGCCCTCGGAGCACGCCCACCAGATCCGGCCCTGCACAAAGCCCAGCCAGGGAGGGTGTGTATGTGTGTGGGGGGAGGGGGTTGCCTCCCATATACCCAAGAGACAATTGGACGTGGGGGAATCAGGTTCCAGGGAATGTTTAACTATTTCATACAACGTGGGGCGGCTTCAACAGGGGAGACCGAGAGACCCACCCTGAGGCCACAGGGCCAGACACAACCGTAGGAGGGTAGAGACCTGGGCTGAAGTCCCCAGCCTGATTCGGGCCAAGTGGGATTTGAACTTGACTCCCCCATGGCCTAGCTGAGCGCCCAGCTACTGGAGTCTCAGGGCAGCCCCTCCTCCACGGCTGTCATTGGCAAGGAAGGGCTGACCCGGTCCAGACTCCCTGATAGTTACAATGGCTTTGCTACCAAAAATGTCTGAGATGCTTTCTTACAGCAAACTCGTTCTGTTCAGTTCATACAGTTCATTGCAGCCATGTCCCGTTGGTGGTATTCTTCCTAGCACCTCTTCTTCACACGGTCCGGGTGTCTGCCTGTACTGACGGCACGTCAACCTGTCGCCAGGACAGTGTTTGAACTGGCCAAGCTGCAAACCCTGAGAATTTCCTGGGCCTTTCATTTGAGAACCGCTGCTTGCAATGCTGAGTCTAAGCCCCATTGAGAGGTAGCCCACAGGGTCTGGCATAGAATCCAGGAGTCCGGGCTCCCAGCCATTGCCTGTTTGAACCCAGCCACCCCACTCCCGTCCCAGAGGAAGGTGTAGAATAGAACCCAGGAGTCCTGGCTCCCCAGCCTGCTTCCTGACCCAGGTTGGTTAGGGTCCATCTCACCTACCCAGTATGACTTCGGTAAGATCAAAGGCACAAGAGTCTTGCCCAGCGGCGCAGGTCTGCATGCTGCCCGTGCAGTTGTTTCCTGCTCTAGCGCAAACCTCACACTGCAGACAGGACCCTGGAGAAGGAGAGAGAACATGAGGGTTTAGATTTGTCCCTTCCTTGCACCCTCACTTTCTCTTGAATTTTATTGGGGATCTGACCCCATTGACACCAATGGAGCAACAGTCCTTTAACCCCAGCTGGGGATCGTGCAGAAATGCCTTTCATATTGTCTTGAGCTCATGTTAGTGAAATTCAGATCTGCCTTTCAGACAAACTCATGGGGAAAAACCCACTTCAGGAATATCCTTGGCCTCTGGCCAGCTCTGAAACGTGCCCAGTCAGGACACGGTTCTAGTGATCTAAAGAATAAACCTTTCCTCCCATTTCCAGCCCTCTCCTCCTCGGACGTTGGCACTCTGACACTCCTAGCTGAGCCCCCGTTATTCTGTGGCTGCTTTTCGGTTACGTTTAGTAACAGTTTTACCCGGCAGGCGGCTCTGAGCGGTTGGTACATTGGAGAAGTTAGGAAATCAGCCCCTGTAGGAACAGGCCCCACTCACCCGTAGCCAGGAGAGCAGCGAGGATGCAGACGGCAAGAGAAGCCTCCATGGTGACGGGGAAGCAGTAGATCGGCGCTGGGGTCTCGGATGCAGCCAATTCTCTGGCCGGGGGATTGATCACAGATGGGCTGAACTGAGATCAGAAGAGAGATTGCACATGCATGATCCAGTCGACAGGGGTGTGGAACC
>NW_020696648.1:21914-22177 GCF_002925995.2 Terrapene triunguis
ATAGATTCTAGGACTGGAAGGGACCTCGAGAGGTCATCGAGTCCAGTCCCCTGCCCGCATGGCAGGACCAAATACTGTCTAGACCATCCCTGATAGACATTTATCTAACCTACTCTTAAATATCTCCAGAGATGGAGATTCCACAACCTCCCTAGGCAATTTATTCCAGTGTTTAACCACCCTGACAGTTAGGAACTTTTTCCTAATGTCCAACCTAGACCTCCCTTGCTGCAGTTTAAGCCCATTGCTTCTTGTTCTATCCT
>NW_020696649.1:0-4614 GCF_002925995.2 Terrapene triunguis
TTTTCAGTTTGCCTGCATCAGTGGCTTCAGGTGAATGCACCTTCAACATGTTGAAGCAGGTAAAGAACTATCATCGTTCAACTATGGGTCAACAGCGTCTGAATGGGCTCGCCATGCTTAATATCAACAGTGACATTGCATGAAAGCTAGATTTTTTCCCCTCAATAATTAGTGCATTTGCACAGAAAAAGGCTAGAAAAGCATTTGTTAAGTAAAAAAATATGCAAGTTATGTCTCACTCTTTTTTTGGTGCCTTATTTTGTTTTAACGTGTCATCATTTTTTATTTTTATTATGGCGAGGGGCCTCAAAAGCTGGAAGTGGCCTGGGCCTCTCTGGACCTCTGAGAGGGCCTCTATACAATTAAGTATCGATTTCTGAATAATAAAAGGAATGAATGCATAAAGGGCCAAATTTTGCTCAGTGAGACCACTCATGGGGAAGGCAATCAGGAAAAGAAAAATACTACATGAAACATTATCAGTATAGAAAGTTAGAAAATACATTCTTAAAATCAAGAATTTGAGTTCTTGTACAGCAGTGTGACAGCGGACAGCTTATATATTCAAACTAACAGAAAAGCATTTTCTGTTCATATATCTGAGTTTAGCCAAAAGGAAGTTGAGCTCTCCTTACAAGTGATAAAAGGCATATTTATAGTACTGTGATTATGAAATATTGACTGGTTGCAGCATTTTTCACTGGCCTTCATTATTTTTTCTGCACTCAGTATGCTAGTAACTAATGAGAAATGAAATGGGAATGGAATTGTAAGACTAGCTTGATACTGTGTCTCATGCCAGTTTGAAATCGATGCATTAGAGATCCCCAGAAGTGTACAAAATTATAACCATTACAACTGGTGTAAAATGTTTTGAGATTTATAGTGGTTTTAATGGGGGTACAGGTGCTAACGTAAGGCCCTACCCTAAATGTCACTTAAAATAAAAACAACCAACATTTCCTCTGGTCTTGTGGCAGGGAGGGGGGTAGAGAGTGAGGGAGGGAGGGTGAGCAGATAAAGGGGGGGAAATCAACATATCCAAAATGAGGATTGCAACAGAAGATTTAAAAGCCATCTACTTAGGTGGGCAACTCGCCAACAAACCCAAGTGCTAGGTGTGTTTGTAGGGTACATATGTGGGTATCAGAGTAGCAGCCGTGTTAGTCTGTATCCGCAAAAAGAACAGGAGTACTTGTGGCACCTTAGAGACTAACAAATGTATTAGAGCATAAGCTTTCGTGGGCTACAACCCACTTCTTCGAGGGTTGTAGCCCACGAAAGCTTATGCTCTAATAAATTTGTTAGTCTCTAAGGTGCCACAAGTACTCCTGTTCTTTTTATATGTGGGTATGGTACTATTCCTCCACTTTGTCATTGTGATTAAAATAAGCAGAGAACCACTTATGCAATCAGTCTATGATAAGTGAAAAGATACCAAGGTAGTAGTCCTGAAATGACCTAATAGGACCTCCCTCCTCTCTGGTATCTCTAGAACCCATATCACCTCCCCTTCACCAAGTCCATACTAAACAGGGCTGCTAAGATCATTTAGGGAGCTGTGTGTGAGAGATGAGGCAATTTCCTGCAATATCCTTGAAAGACCTTATTGTATTAAGATTATGTATTATTGTATGTAACCTCTAGAAGGGAGAGGTGACAGATGTGAGACCTGGGAGTTTAAAAGACTATATTGAAAATGTGCCAGATAAGTATGGACTTTTAGGCCAATAAGTGTTAAGTGGATTTCCTGGGGAATCCCTGGGGGGAGGTTAATGCAAATTCCCCAATTTCAGTTATGCAAAAACCCAGCCTTTTAAGCTATTCCCTGAGGAGAGGTTTCAGAGTAGCAGCCGTGTTAGTCTGTATCCGCAAAAATAACAGGAGTACTTGTGGCACCTTAGAGACTAACAAATTTATTAGAGCATAAGCTTTCGTGGGCTACAACCCACTTCTTCGGATGCATATAGAGTGAAATATATTGAGGAGATATATATACACACATACAGAGAGCATGAACAGGTAGGAGTTGTCTTACCAACTCTGAGAGGCCAATTAAGTAAGAGAAAAAAAACTTTTGAAGTGATAATCAAGATAGCCCAGTACAGACAGTTTGATAAGAAGCAAGTGTGAGAATACTTACAAGGGGAGATAGATTCAATGTTTGTAATGGCTCAGCCATTCCCAATCCCTATTTAGCCCTGAGTTGATTGTGTCTAGTTTGCATATCAATTCCAGCTCAGCAGTCTCTCGTTGGAGTCTGTTTTTGAAGTTTTTCTGTTTTAAGATAGCCACCCGCAGGTCTGTCAAAGAATGGCCAGACAGGTTAAAGTGTTCTCCCACTGGTTTTTGAGTATTATGATTCCTGATGTCAGATTTGTGTCCATTAATTCTTTTGCGTAGAGACTGTCCGGTTTGGCCAATGTACATGGCAGAGGGGCATTGCTGGCACATGATGGCATATATCACATTGGTAGATGTGCAAGTGAACGAGCCCCTGATGGTATGGCTGATGTGATTAGGCCCTATGATGGTGTCACTTGAATAGATATGTGGACAGAGTTGGCATCGGGCTTTGTTACAAGGATAGGTTCCTGGGTCAGTGTTTTTGTTCAGTGATGTGTGGTTGCTGGTGAGTATTTGCTTTAGGTTGGGGGGTTGTCTGTAAGCGAGGACAGGTCTGTCTCCCAAGATCTGTGAGAGTAAAGGATCATCTTTCAGGATAGGTTGTAGATCTCTGATGATGCGCTGGAGAGGTTTTAGTTGGGGGCTGAAGGTGACAGCTAGTGGTGTTCTGTTATTTTCTTTGTTGGCCCTGTCTTGTAGGAGGTGACTTCTGGGTACTCGTCTGGCTCTGTCAATCTGTTTTTTCACTTCAGC
The DNA here is from genome assembly GCF_002925995.2 of Terrapene triunguis. Taxonomy (NCBI): domain Eukaryota; kingdom Metazoa; phylum Chordata; order Testudines; family Emydidae; genus Terrapene; species Terrapene triunguis. The sequence goes on from NW_020696649.1 coordinate 2,881, forward strand.
AGGTGGGTATTGTAGTTTTAAGAATGCTTGATAGAGATCTTGTAGGTGCTTGTCTCTATCTGAGGGATTGGAGCAAATACGGTTATATCTTAGAGCTTGGCTGTAGACAATGGATCGTGTGGTGTGTCCTGGATGGAAGCTGGAGGCATGTAGGTAAGTGTAGCGGTCAGTAGGTTTCCGGTACAGGGTGGTATTTATGTGACCATCGCTTATTAGCACAGTAGTGTCCAGGAAATGGACCGCTTGTGTGGATTGATCTAGGCTGAGGTTGATGGTAGGATGGAAATTATTGAAATCATGGTGGAATTCCTCAAGGGCTTCTTTTCCATGGGTCCAGATGATGAAGATGTCATCAATGTAGCGCAAGTAGAGTAGGGGCGTTAGGGGACGAGAGCTAAGGAAGCGTTGTTCTAAGTCAGCCATAAAAATGTTGGCATACTGTGGGGCCATGCGGGTACCCATAGCAGTGCCGCTGACTTGAAGGTATATATTGTCCCCAAATGTGAAATAGTTGTGGGTGAGGACAAAGTCACAGAGTTCAGCCACCAGGTTAGCTGTGACATTATCGGGGATACTGTTCCTGATAGCTTGTAGTCCATCTGTGTGTGGAATATTGGTGTAGAGGGCTTCTACGTCCATAGTGGCCAGGATGGTGTTTTCTGGAAGATCACCGATGGATTGTAGTTTCCTCAGGAAGTCAGTAGTATCTCGAAGATAGCTAGGAGTGCTGGTAGCGTAGGGTCTGAGGAGAGAGTCCACATAACCAGACAAGCCTGATGTTAGGGTGCCAATGCCTGAGATGATGGAGACAACTCCCACCTATTCATGCTCTCTGTATGTGTGTATATATATCTCCTCAATATATTTCACTCTATATGCATCCGAAGAAGTGGGTTGTAGCCCACGAAAGCTTATGCTCTAATAAATTTGTTAGTCTCTAAGGTGCCACAAGTACTCCTGTTATTCCTGAGGAGAGGGTCATTGTCTGCTGATTACCTGATACAGAAGGCCAAGATCAAGGGCCCAAGCTTATAAAAAACAGCTGATCTACTTGCAATCTGTTCTGAAGCTAAAATGGATGAATTTGTAACATAGGGGAAAACCTAGTTGTGGGTTTTGAAGGAGTGACACGCACCAGAGCCTGAAGCTGGAGTTGCAGGGACATCTGATAAGCATTCTGTGTGTTTTCTCTGTAATGCTTTTATTTTACGAATAAATACGCTTGCTTAGAAAGGGTTGTGTGGTAACTTATAACTGCAGGTAATACATTGCTTTCTCTCTGAGGGCAATGACCAAAGTGCAGATGCTGGCCTTTTTAGGCAGTCTGGCTTGCTGGGGATATCACAGTGTAAGGCAGGAGCTGTGCACCCTAGGAAAACCTTGGTCAGGAGTGAGTGAGATGTGGCTCTTGGTCCAGGAGAGATGATGGCTGTGAGCCAAAAGTGGCTGCCTTGGGTGGACCATGGAGGGGGACTACAGGTACAGTTACCCAGCATCACAATTTCAGGGTATCCATTAGTTATTTGCTTATTAATAATATTTTGTGCTTTTAATAACACCTACCATCTCAAAGCACACTACAAACATTAGTGAATTATGTCCCAATCCTGTAGTGAGCTCCACATCTGCCGGGGGGGGGGGGGGGGGGGTTGCACCTCCACAGTTCTCATACTTGGAGCTCAGTGCAGGATCGAGGCCCTTAACATTGTAGGACCCCTACTAGCTAAGTATTTT
>NW_020696650.1:0-9945 GCF_002925995.2 Terrapene triunguis
CAGATTTGACACCAAAGGTTTTAGAGACCCTAAAAAAGAAGAACACACTACATACCTGGTAAAGAACACCAGAGGTTTCCTAGATATTTTTTATTTTATTTTATTTGGCCATAATAACAAATTCATACAAAGTCAACTCACCATAAAGATGAAAAATCATAAAATAGGAAAGTATATTCCTTTATAGCCCAAATTATAGTAGTCTGGGCCCTGAGTCTTCTGTTTCATACTACAAATAACATATGCTGTCAGCATACCAGTAGTCAGCGCTGCCAGTGTTCAAAGCATTAACATTTCCAGAAATTTATTAACATCAAAGTGTAAACGGCACAACACGGCCTTACTGCTTCAACCTTTTTCTGTTGTATTTCATCCATTAGCATTCTCAAGCCCCATTCAGGGCATAAGGACCCCTATTCCAAACTGTTATGGAGGGTATCATTACAGTTATATTTCTATTGCTTAGTTATGAGTGTTGAATGTACATTTTCCATGCTGATCTTAAATTGATGAACTCCTTTAGGGAATGATTAATGTTAAGATGAATTGCACCATGTTTATTATACTTTTTAAGATCCCTTCCTATGTAGCCTATAAATGTTTTTTTAAAAGATTGCAGTTATTTAGAGTTTTCTTTGGTATGCAAAGATAAGGTAGGAAAACTGACCAGCATAGTGGGTAAGGATTTCATTTACTTTTAAACAAAAAAGAGTGCTTCATTGTCAGCAAGCATTTACACTTCACCAAGCTTTGTTCCGTTTAAGACATATTCCTAACTGGTAATTATGGAGAAATCATGTTTATCTCAAATTACCCTACCTTGTGCATTATCATTGATTTATTACAAGCCCGACTACCCAACCCCTCTGGGCTCCTACAATAATGCATCCTTTCAATGAATTAGCAAAACATTTAAAAATGTAACCAATTTATGCACAGAAGTGTTTAGGATAATGTCAGCAGCGACTGCCCTTTTGCATATTCACTAATCTTTCAAAATCTTGCTTTAAAGGACAAATGAAGAATATTGCTTATTTTCCAAACAGCATAAATCTGCACTTCTCTACTATATGACAATTTTGCCAGATTTGTTCCACTTTCGTTTATGTACAGGTACTGGGCCAATAAAGATTTTAATTTAAAAAGAAAAACACAAATGGTTGTTACAGAGGTCACTACTGTCCGCTTTCCACTCTCCTGTTGGCTTACAGAGCTCAGTAAGTCTTTGATCCTGCAAGGGCATGGGTGTGACTTATGAGAAGAGAGCACTGAAACTCCTGTAGAATGGGTACAGTGTTTTGTTACTCTGAACACAATCAGATGAAGGGAGCAGGCACTGTTTGCCAGATCAATGTGACCAGCAGAGATTATAAGGCTTTAAAAGCTGGCTGTGAGAGATAGGGCTTTCTTCAAAACTACGGAACCATTTCCATCAGTGGCTGATCCTCATGGCTGCCCCTGCTCTCAGTCCCAATTAAATGTAGCTCTTAAGCACACTTGAGTAGACAGTACTCCTGGCTGGATCCAGGAGTAACTGAAAATCCTAAATGTGGCCACTGTACACATCATTTTGATTCATGAATATCTAACACCTTATCCCTACCTCCCTCAGACCCACTTTCCCCCTGCTCCCCAGTGCTCTGGTCAGTGTAAGTATAGAAGTCATGCAATCTTCTTGCTGTTCGCTGTTGAAATTGTTACTTGCTCACATGAGGTCTGGAGCCATATCCATTTTGGAATTTCCAAATGCAGCAGAAGGGGGGGGAAAAAGCCAAAACAATCAACCAGGACTCAGACATGCAGGCCTGACTGGTGTAGAAGGCCCAAGGTGATTTTTTTTAAAAATGAAGTATTAGACATTTACATTTTCATCAGCTACATTTGAAATAGACCCTGAAGTATCACACCAGGAGGTGCACAAATTCCACTTCCATGAGCATGGACACTAACAGATGATATAGGACTCATCAAGGAAGAGCACAAACAACAAGAAGAATAACGGGCTATAGGGAGGACCATTAAGCCCTGGACCGGACACTGCTCACTTTACATGTACAAGAGAGGAAGCAGATACACTGGTACTGTTTACAAAGGCCATTTTGGACTTTGTTTCTTCAACAGCCTCAATCTACCGAACTCCTAAAGTTTTATTTTTCAGTAACTTTTAGTAATGTTATTTGTCTCCTTCTTTTTGAACAAATCCGAGTGGCTGCTGAGCATTTCTCCTATGGAAAAAGGAAACCAAAAAACGGGGTGAGGAGTTAGAGAATGAAGGCTGAGAGGTGGGTTAAGAACAAATGAGGCCAAATGATGTCTGAGTTCTCTCTGAGCAAGAGCTGCAGGATCGGTTCTAATGAGATGACAATAATGCCGACAGGTTTGAGTTTCCATGTGATTCAGAGGAATATTTTAAGTTGCAAATTAAGACACAAACAGGAATTACCTGTTACCGTGTTAACTACTCAATAGCCATACATATTACAGTATGTGACTGAGCAAGGTCTTCTTTTCAAATCTCATACCACATAACTATAATGGAGAGATAATTACTCAGTGAAACTGGCTGGAAGTAATTTTCTGTAAAATAGAACTGAGAAAAATTTGACAAAGAGAGATATATAGTTTCAGGTTCTCAAAGGGAAATTATTTTACTTGTATCTCTGTAATCTCTGACAGAACAGAGCTCATTTCCTAGTACTCATATATTTGTAAGCAAATGTAATATTATGTTTCTAATAATTTACAGAGACTAAGGGTATGTCTACACTACAAAATTAGGTCGGATTTATAGAAGCCGGTTTTATAGAAACCGGTTGTATGCAGCCGATTGTGTGTGTCCCCACATAAAATGCTCTAAGTGCATGAAGTCGGCGGACCGCGTCCACAGTACCGAGGCTAGCGTCGACTTCCGGCGCATTGCACTATGGTACCTATCCCACAGTTCCCGGAGTCTCCGGCGCCCATTGGAATTATGGGTTGATATCGCAATGCCCGAATGATGCAAAGCAGTGCCGCGGGGGGTTCTGGGTACATTGCGTCAGGCCCCTCCCCCGCTGTCACAGCAACGGCAGACAATAGATTCGCGCCTTTTTACCTGGGTTACCTGTGCAGACAACATACCACGCCAAGCATTGAGCCCGCTCAGCTCAGCTCACCGTCACCATATGTCTTCCGGGTGCCGGCAAACGTGGGACTGCATTGCTAAACAGCAGCAGCAGCTTACTGCCTTTTGGCGGTAGACGGTGCAGCATGACTGGTAGCCTTCATTGGCGATCTGGGTGCTGGCAGCTGTGGGGCTGGCAGCCATGGGGCTGCATTGCACCAGCCCCTTGCCTTTTGGTAGAAGATGGTATATTATGACTGGTATCCGTCGTCGTCGTACTGCAGTGGCTGTCGATCATGGGCACCCGGGCAGACAATGATGGTTATCAGTCGTAGTATGCTATTTTCTGCCACGCGCCCTGTTGGCTCATTGCACGTTAGCACAGTCGTAGTATGCTATTTTCTGCCAAGTGCCCAGTATTGTCTGCTAAGCACCCAGAAGAGGCCGATGGCGATCTGGGTGCTGGCAGACATGGGGCTGGCAGACGTGGGGCTAGATTGCTACACAGCAGCAACCCCTTGCCTTTTGGGCAGAAGATAGTATATTACGACTGGTATCCATCGTTGTCATACTGCAGTGGGTATCAGATGGTGCAACAGACCTGAAGGCTAACTGCCAAGCGCCCAGTATTTGCTGCCAAGCACCCAGAAAATGCCAAGGGCTATCAGTCATGCTGCACCGTCGTCTTAAGATGTAAAAAATAGATTTATTCTGTATTCATTTGCTTCCCCCCTCCCTCCTGCTAAACCCAGGCTTTTGAGTTCAATCTTTGGGGGAGGCCATTCTGTGTGACAGTTGTTTGTGTTTCTCCCTGATGCAAAGCCACCTTTCTTGATTTTAATTCCCTGTACCTGTACGCCATGTCGTCACTCGCCCCTCCCTCCCTCCCTCTCTCCCTCCCTCCCTTTTTCCCCTGGTCCATCAGATACTACTTTCGCGCCTTTTTTCAGACCAGACGCCATAGCTATCACTGGGATCATGGATCCCGCTCAGATCACCGCGGCAATTATGAGCACTATGAACACCACGCGCATTGTCCTGGAGTATATGCAGAGCCTCCTGGACATGCCAAAGCAAAACCAGTACCAGCTGAGGAGGAGGCGATTGCAGCGCGGTGACGATAGTGATGAGGAAATTGACATGGACCTCTCACAAGGCACAGGCCCGAGCAATGTGGAAATCATGGTGTTACTGGGGCAGGTTCATGCCGTGGACCACCGATTCTGGGCCCGGGAAACAAGCACAGACTGGTGGGACCGCATCGTGTTGCAGGTCTGGGACGATGCCCAGTGGCTGCGAAACTTTCGCATGCGTAAGGGCACTTTCATGGAACTTTGTGACTTGCTTTCCCCTGCCCTGAAGCGCCAGAATACCAGGATGAGAGCAGCCCTCACAGTGCAGAAGCGAGTGGCGATAGCCCTGTGGAAGCTTGCAACGCCAGACAGCTACCGGTCAGTGGGGAATCAATTTGGAGTGGGCAAATCTACTGTGGGGGCTGCTGTGATCCAAGTTGCCAGGGCAATGAGAGACCTGGTGATATCAAGGGTAGTGACTCTGGGAAACGTGCAGACCATAGTGGATGGCTTTGCTGCAATGGGATTCCCAAACTGTGGTGGGACGATAGACGGAACCCATATCCCTATCTTGGCACCGGCGCACCAAGCCACCGACTACATAAACCGCAAGGGGTACTTTTCAATGCTGCTGCAAGCCCTGGTGGATCACAAGGGACGTTTCACCGACATCAACGTGGGCTGGCCGGGAAGGGTACATGATGCTCGCGTCTTCAGGCAGTCTCTTCTATTTCGAAAGCTGGAGGAAGGGACTTTCTTCCCGGACCAGAAAATAACCATTGGGGATGTTGAAATGCCTATCGTTATCCTTGGGGACCCAGCCTACCCCTTAATGCCATGGCTCATGAAGCCGTACACAGGCAGCCTGGACAGTAGTCAGGACCTGTTCAACTACAGGCTGAGCAAGTGCCGAATGGTGGTGGAATGTGCATTTGGACGTTTAAAAGCGCGCTGGCGCAGCTTACTGACTCGCTCAGACCTTAGCGAAAAGAATATCCCCATTGTTATTGCTGCTTGCTGTGCGCTCCACAATATCTGTGAAAGTAAGGGGGAGACATTTATGGCGGGGTGGGAGGTTGAGGCAAATCGCCTGGCCGCTGATTACGCGCAGCCAGACACCAGGGCGGTTAGAGGAGCACAGCAGGGCGCGGTGCGCATCAGAGAAGCGTTGAAAACCAGTTTTGTGACTGGCCAGGCTACGGAGTGAAACTTCTGTTTGTTTCTCCTTGGTGAACCCTCCGCCCCTCCCCCCCCCCCACCCGGTTAACTCTACTTCCCTGCAAACCAACCACCCCACCCTCCCCCCTTCGAGCACCACTTGCAGAGGCAATAAAGTCATTGTTACTTCACATTCATGCATTCTTTATTAATTCAGCACACAACTAGGGGGATAATTGCAAAGGTAGGCCTGGATGGGTGGGGGAGGAGGGAAGGAAAAAGACACAGTGCACTTTAAAACTTTAAAACTTATTGCACTGGAAATCATCTAGGCTGGAGTGATTGGGTGGCCGGAGGCCCCCCCCACCGTGTTCTTGGGCGTCTGGGTGAGGAGGCAATGGGACTTGGGGAGGAGGGCTGTTGGTTACAGAGGGGCTGTAGCGGCGGTCTCTGCTCCTGCTGCCTTTCCTGCAGCTCAACCATACGCAGGAGCATATCACTTTGATGCTCCAGCAGCCGGAGCATCGACTCTTGCTTTCTGAGTACAAGTTGACGCCACCTCTCCTCTTCAGCCCGCGTTTCAGCACACAACTTCTCCTCTTGAGCACGCAACTTCTCCTCTTCAGCCCGCGATTCAGCACGCCACCTCTCCTCTCGCTCATATTGGGCTTTTTTAAAATCAGTCATTGACTGCCTCCACGCATTCTGCTGTGCTCTGTCAGCGTGGGAGGCAGTCTGTAGTTCAGTAAACATTTCGTCACGCGTCCTTCGCTTCCTTCTTCGAATATTCACTAGCCTCTGCGAAGGAGTAAGATTTGCAGCTGGTGGAGAAGGGAGAGGTGGTTAAAAAAGATACATTTTAGAGAACAATGGGTACACTCTTTCACGTTAGATTTTGCTGTTCACAACATCACACAGCACGTGTGCTTTCGTTACAAGGTCGCATTTTTCCTCTTATATTGAGAGTCTCCTGGTTTGGTGTGAGAGATCACTCACGCAGTGCCAGGACACAGATTTCAGCTTGCAGGCAGCCATGGTAAGACATACAGTCTTTGGGCTTTTTTAACCTTCTTAACATGTGGGGATGGTTTCAAACAGTACTGCCCTCATTTCCCATACCAAGCACCCGTTTGGTTGGCCATTTAAAATGGGTTTGCAATGTAAAAGGAGGGGCTGCGATTTCAGGTTTAACATGCAGCACAAGCCCAACTAACTCCCCTCCCCCACACACCCAATTCTCTGGGATGGTCACTTCACCCCTCCCCCCCACTGCGTGGATAACAGCGGGGAATATTTCTGTTCAGCAGAGCAGGAAGGGGCACCTCTGAATGTCCCCTTAATAAAATCGCCCCATTTCAACCAGGTGACCGTGAATGATATCACTCTCCTGAGGATAACAAAGAGCGATAAGGAATGGATGTTGTCTGCATGCCAGCAAACACCGGGACCATACGCTGCCATGCAATGATTCCAGACTACGGGCTACTGGCCTGGCGTGGTAAAGTGTCCTACCATGGCGGACGGGATAAGGCAGCCCTCCCCAGAAACCTTTTGCAAAGGCTTTGGGAGTACATGAAGGAGAGCTTTCTGGAGATGTCCCTGGAGGATTTCCGCTCCATCCCCATACACGTTAACAGACTTTTCCAGTAGCTGTACTGGCCGCGATTGCCAGGGCAAATTAATCATTAATCATTAAACACGCTTGTTTTTAAACCATGTGTAATATTTACAAAGGTACACTCACCAGAGGTCCCCTGTGTGCCCTCAGGGTCTTGGGTGAGTTCGGGGGTTACTGGTTCCAGGTCCAGGGTGACAAACATATCCTGGCTGTTGGGGTAACTGGTTTCTCCGCTTCCTTGCTGCTGTGAGCTATCTATGTTCTCTCCATCCTCATCTTCCTCGTCCGCCGAACCCGCTTCCCTGTTTCCAGCGAGGGACTGATAGCACACGCTTGGGCTAGTGGTGGCTGCACCCCCTAGAATGGCATGCAGCTCCTCGTAGTAGCGGCATGTTTGCGGCTCAGCCCCGGACCTTCCGTTTGCGTCTCTGGCTTTGTGGTAGGCTTGCCTTAGCTCCTTAATTTTCACGTGGCACTGCTGTGTGTCCCTGTTATGGCCTCTGTCCTTCATGGCCTTGGAGATCTTTTCTAATGTTTTGCCGTTTCTTTTACTGCTTCGGAGTTCGGCGAGCACTGCTTCATCTCCCCAGATGGCGATCAGATCTCGTACCTCCAGGCTGGAGCTCTTCTGCGATCCTGGGACTGGGACTGGGACTCCATCATGGTTACCTGTGCTGATGAGCTCTGCATGGTCACCTGTGCTCTCCACGCTGAGCAAACAGGAAATGAAATTCAAACGTTCGCGGGGCTTTTCCTGTCTACCTGGCCAGTGCATCTGAGATGAGAGTGCTGTCCAGAGCGGTCACAATGAAGCACTGTGGGATAGCTCCCGGAGGCCAATAATGTCGAATTCCGTCCACACTAACCCAATTCCGACCCCCTAAGGCCGATTTTATCGCTAATCCCCTTGTCGAGGTGGTGTTAAGAAACCGGTTTAAAGGACCCTTTAAGTCGAAAGAAAGGGCTTCGTAGTGTAAACGTGTCCAGGCTTAAGTCGATTTAACGCGGCTAAAGTTGACCTAAACTCGTAGTGTAGACCAGGCCTAACAGGACATGAACATACAGACTGGGAAGGAAGATAGCCTTGTGGTTAAGGCACCAGACTTGGATTCCTTGGACTCTCAATACCCAATTCTATTCCAGATTACCTGTGTGACCCTGAGCAAGTGAATGGGCAACTCCCTTAGGCATGTACTAAACTCCATCCTTAATCTCTGTGCCTCAGTTCTCAATCTGCTGCTTTTATGTTGCATCCCCTTTGTCCACACTGTGCCTATCTTGTCTATTTAGATTGTAAATTCTTCAGGACAGACACTCAATGTAGGTTTATCCCAGTGCCTTGCACAATGGGGTCCCATATCAGTTGGGGTTTGTAGGTATTAATGCTTTACATAAAATAAAAAAGAATAAAGTGAAGTGCTGTGAGAGAGGGGGAAATCACTTCTTATTGCACTTTTATGCTCACTTAACGCCATCAATTGCTTTTTGTTTTGCTTTTGTTTCCCTTAACTAAATCATGATGAAGGACCACAATAAAAGCAAAATATTGTTTTAACTGACTCACTTAATGCACTAGAGAATTGTCCATTTTGCTCCCACTTGAGGGTGTTGTAAAAGCTGTATTCTGTATGTATTACTGCCCATTTCTCTACAGAGGGGCACCAAGAGTTCCGGTTGATTTTAAAAATAGATGTTTCTGGTATTCTGAGAGTTAATTATTTTGAACTGTAAAGAAGGCTGTGGTTTTTGTTTGAGTTATTTGGGGTTTTTTTGTTTTGTTTTTTTTTGCTGGTCCAGTTACCATAGAGTCCTTACTGGAACAACACTCGCTCTGATTCAGCTCCATTTTTTGGCTCTACTACAGGTTTTTTCCATGATAGGATTTGGAGAGTTTATAACTGAATAATTTGAAAAGTTGTAGGAATTGTGTCTGAAATCATTCCAGTAAAAGCAAATTTTATTATTCCATCTCCACTCCCAGACTAGCTGATCTCCTAACCAAATGCCATATGGACCCTAGACTATCTTTCTTAAATTGTTAAAGCAGAGGATCCAGGTCCGAGGTCTAGAGGGATGGAGCAGCACTAGGACCCAGTGGAGAAATGGAGAAAATTGAGATGGTGTAATCAGCTCCTTTAATCTAAATGTTCCACATTGCTCTGTTTACACAATAGACTCCAAATATCAGCCACTTCAAGTCTTTCTGCAGTAAAGCAATTCAGCACAAAGAGAGTTTGTTGTTGACCCTTAGCTGGTGTTGCTCTCATTTAAATGAGTCAAGTTCCAAATTTAAGACAGTCCTTCCCATACTAGTCTCACTTTCCCATAAAATGCCTCTTGGTTCCTCCCTAGGCCCTAGCCGGTTTGTGCACGCTACTACTTAAAATTTAGGTCAACATAGTTACAACACTCAGGAGTGTGAAAAGTACATGAATGCCATCGCTATGCCAACCTATCCCCCAGAGCTTGAATGCTTCCGACAACCTAGTTACCATTCCTCGGGGAGGTGTTTTTCCTACTGCAATGGAAAATCCCTTCCGTTACTGTAAAGGCTGCCTCTACACTACAGGGTTATGCTGGCATAGCTATGGCACTATAGCTGTGCTGCTATAGTAGTGAACACATGGCCTCAGTGTTGTTTATCTGAAGTGACCATGAGAGGGAAGATTCAATGCGACCCTTTCCAGGCACCCTGCTTACCTGAGAGGATTCCATGTGGCTCAAGAATGCTTTCATATGCTGAGGTGACTGTGATGTTTGCAGCTGATGGTGTTGTGATGGAAGATGTTAATGGCTGCCACCAAGTGAGTCTTTGATCTATAGAGGATCACAGACCTGGTTAAAGCTGATGGGTGTGCTAAGCACCCTTCTTTCAGGCTGAATGGAAAGAACTTCATGCAGTGAGTTAGGCCTGGTCTACACTACGGGATTAATTCGGATTTAGCAGCGTTAATCCGAATTAACCCTTCACCCGTCCACACTACAGAGCCAGT
>NW_020696651.1:0-10748 GCF_002925995.2 Terrapene triunguis
CTCCTTTTTAAAAATTAAAATATGGTAACCCTAGTCATCATGTGCCAGCAGTGCCCCTTTGCCATGTACATTGGCCAAACAGTCTCTACGCAAAAAAATAAATGGACACAAATCTGACATCAGGAATTATAACATTCAAAAACCAGTAGGAGAACACTTCAATCTCCCTGGTCACTCAATAACAGACCTAAAAGTGGCAATTCGTCAACAAAAAAAACTTAGCAACAAATCTAAAAATTAAGCAAATATAGTACAGTAACTCCTCACTTAACGTCCTCCCGTTTAACGCTGTTTCAAAGTTACGTCGCTGCTCAATTAGGGAATGTGCTCGTTTAAAGTTGTGCAATGCTCCTTTATAACATTGTTTGGCTGCCTGCTCTGTCCACTACTTGTAAGATTCTGTGGAAGAGCAGTCACTTTACAAGGGAGCGTTGCACAAGTTCTCTTCTCCGCCTCCTCCCCCTCCCTCCCAGCGCGCTTCCCCCACTGCATCTCTGCTCCTCCCCCTCTCTCCCAGAAAATCCTAAGCTCCACCAAACAGCTGTTTGGCAGCAGGGAAGTGCTGGGAAGGAGCAGGATGAGCAGGGAAGCGCCGCATCTCCGCTCTTCCCCCTCCCTCCCAGAAAGTCCTAAGCGCCTGGAGCATCCCTGGCAAAGTCAGCGCCTGTTCTTCTCCAGGGAAGCTGCCGCTGCTGCTGAGAAGGTGCTTCCTAGCATCCTTGCCTGCAGCGGGCTGTGCCTGTGTGGGGTAAGTCAGGGGCACTTCCCAACCACAGTACAGTACTGTACAGTATATAATGCCTTTTGTCTGCCCCAAAAAAATTTACTTGGAACCTAACCCCCAGCGTTTACATTAAATCTGATGGGAAAATTGGATTCGTTTAACATTGTTTCACTTAAAGTTGCATTTTTCAGGAACATAACTACAATGTTAAGTGAGGAGTTACTGTAACAGTAAGGCCCCGATTCTGCACACTCTTATATGCAAGATATCCCACTGAAGTCAATGGGGGTACTGCGGTGCATAAATTTAAACATGCACACAAATGTTTGCAGGATCAGGCTTACAAATGCACTGAACAGACAACAGATTAGGCAACAAGAAATTCTAGCAATGAACATTTATCTTGGACCACTGGCTTGATCAAACTCTCAGGCCTTCTCTACTCTCTAGAATTCAACAGTTTGTAACTGAACTGATGGCATAACATACAAACAGTTCATTGTGTCCATACTAGCCAGGCATGTTAACAGCTCTTGCAGGTTTGCATCACATCCGCACTAGCACTGATGTAAACTGTTCCACTTGCAACCTGCTCTGGATACCCATCCCACAGTTCCCAACACAGTTTCCAGGAACAGGACATTCTGGAGATTTCAAAAAGATAGCAGTGCACTAAAGCATTAAGAGGGTTACTTGAACTTCAGGTAGCCTGTATCCATACCATCACTTACAACAGTTCACGCATTGCATTCAGCCCTGCTGTAAACAAGTACAGTTCAAATGGTATTTAGGACATTTATTCAACTGTTTGAGAGTATTTACATGTGGAGGCAGAACACATTACAAACATGCCACAGCAAACAAACACTTTTTAGCGTGATAAATTTCTCTACTGTTCACAGACCTAGAACTATGTTGCAGAAATTATACGTGAAAATTGCTTTTTTGTGTAATGCTGCTTAATTGTTCTGGAAACCATTACAACCTAAGTTCCTGTAAGCTGTGCCAGCCTATTTAGCGCCACGCAGGCACTCAGAGAACCCGTCCGGGGACCGGCTGGGGGAGGGGCGCCCTCCTCCCCCGGCCCCAACCTGCCACGGCCCCAAGTGTGGCCTAGGTGCCTCTCCTCCACCCCTCCCCCGGCACCTATCCTGCACCCCCAGCCCCAGAACTGCCATGACGGGGAGAGGTGCCTCTCCCCTCCAGCCCAGGTGCTGCTGCTGCAGGGAGAGAGCTGGGGGGAGTCCTCTCTCCCCGCCATAGCCCCAAAGCACCCTCCTGCACTCCAAGCCCCTCATCCCAGGCCCCACCCCAGAGCCCGTACCTTCAGCCAGAGCCCTCACACCCCTGCACCCAACCCTCTGCCCCAGCCCTGAGCCCCTCATCCCCAGCCCAACCCAGAGCCCGCACCCCCAGCCAGAGCCCTCACACCCCTGCACCCTCCCACCTCCACCACATGAATTTTGTTATGTGCACCAATATGAAGGTGATGTGTGACATTAGAGGGAACACAGATTACAACGCATTAAAAAAAATTAAAAGGTAACCTGCAAAAAATTTCTTTTAAAATTGGGCTTGTGTTATTTTCTGCTTCTTTATAATGTAGGAAAGGGACACCAAAGTTGTTTTTTATTTTGTTTTGTTTATTTTGTGTGCTTACTTTTCAGTTTAGAACTATCAGAAATGTCAAGCCCCGTCTCCTCTGGTTTTGGTGGAGGATGTGCTAGATCATGTTTATCATGAGCTCTCACATACTAATTGAAGGGGTGGAATAAAATCTTGAAGACATACATTCTCATTAAAGTGTTAGTCACTGAAATTAAATACATTGTTAATAAAAAAGCCAATCAAACAGTGACTAAAATATCACTTCCCTGCCCTAACTTTCACTTGCTTTGTTCATAAAATGTCAATTTCACTAGGTCTCCAGTCACAGAGTGTCTTTCCAGACTAGAAAGGACATGAATTTCTAATATTAAAAACAAGCAGAAAAAACAACATTTCAGGCCTATTCTATGCATCATAAAGCAGCCTAGTTCTGACATTTACTCAGTAAGCCTTACGCTACTTTTAGCAACTCTTGAAAACTCATTTTATTTTATATTGTACTTTAAGATCAAACGCACACAAATTTTGGCTTAAAAAGGTGCATTTTATTTTTAAAAAAGGATACCCGAAAATGCTGAACTTTTAAAACCTTTTTGTTCTTAAAAAAGGATTATAATTATGTCAGATTCTACACTAATTTCCACACTGAAAATTGAAAAAAAATTAGTGATGATCACTTTAAACATCAAATGAACTATTCCAGGGGTCCTCAAACTGGGGTCAGGACCCCTCAGGGGGTCGTGAGGTTATTACATGGGGGGTCGCGAGCTGTCAGCCTCCACCCCAAACCCCGCTTTACCTTCAGCATTTATAATGGTGTTAAATATATTAAAAAATGTTTTTAATGTATAAGGAGGGGGTCGCACTCAGAAGCTTGCTGTATGAAAGGGGTCACCAGTACAAAAGTCTGAGAACCCCTGAACTATTCCAATCAACTAATGCCAATGTACTAAGTTTATAGGCAGTGGTTATTACAAGAAATGTGGCCAAACTTGTAACACTGGTTAACTTAATGTTTGTAAAGTACTTTGATACAAAAAGGTGATCATTTTACAATCTGCTTCTACCCCACAAAATGGTCCTGATTCTTCTCTTGGTTACTGTGATATGATATTGCAGTAACTTCATCAAAGCCAATGGCATTACACTAGATTTACACTAATGTAAACAAGACTAAGATCTGTCCCTAGCTATCAAGAGCAAAGGCATTTTCTCACGTCATAAGATTTATTCACAGGAACAAAGAGGCTGGACCTTGCTCCCATCCTAGTCAATTCAGCAGGACTGGGCCCTGAATCTTTCTAGCCATTCCTTTGCTATAGCTAAATTATCTGTTACACAATGAAAAAATACTGAAATAGAAAAGTTTAAAAAATTATCTTGTCTTAGGGTACAGGATGATCTTGGAACTAAACAATGCCTGTCTCTCAGCCTCTACAGATAAAGGTCCCAAATATACAGATCTTATTTTGTTAAAGACTATCTAAAATGTGCCTTTTGTGGGGGGAGGGAAGGACTATTGCTCCTGCTGCTGAATACTGCATTAACAGCCTGAAGAGGGTCCCCCTGCCCTTAAAAAACACCTTAAAAAAAAAAATCAAGAATGCCAAACCTGGTATTCCACAGTTTTACTTGTGTACTTTCTTTACATATCAGGGCTGATCTACATTTGAAAAAGTTGTAAAAATACAATTAAACTGATCTAGCAACTTAAGATAAATTTATTTAAACAGGATTTAAAACAATTTATATGCTTTTACATTAAGGATTTGCACTGCTGTAGGTTGACTGATTTAAAATTCATTTAGTTATTCCATGCAACATCTCTAGTCAGAATTCAGAGCACTTGACCAAAAACTGTCACTAATTAGACTCTCTTTCCCATATTTCTAGAACAGACTACCTTGGCATATCATTAAGGGGTAGGCATACTGAATCTGTAAGATGTCCTTCCTCCAAATGTTAACAAAGCACAAAAATGTAATAGATGTTAAAATTCTAGAGTGGCTAAAAATCTCCTTCCTCTCTCAGTTTTCCTTTATTATGATAATTTCACTACTTCTTCAGTGATCATGGAGTATTCCCAGGCACACAAGACCTGAACATCTAAAGAAAGACCACAGACAAATAAATAAACAAAAACAAACAAACAAACCCTTTCAGGCCATGATAATACACCATGACAAAAGCAAAAAGGCACAAGGCTATTTTTTTTTCCTTTGGAAAGTAACCTTTGAAGAATTTGAAGACATTGAAGCCTGGTACTTTCAAAATGTACCCACTTTATTTATTAAATTTATAAAATGCTTTGTGTTTTTCCCTTACAAAAGGAAGCTTCAGTACTTCCTTAACAACAACAACAACAACAACAATCACAATCCAGTACTCAAAATCTAGAAATCAACCACCACAAACCTATGCATCCTTCTTAGCTGCATTAGTTCTACAACTACTATAACTCAGATTTGGAAAGAATACAAGAAACTCAATTTTGGGAAGAAGAGGATTAATTAAATCTAAACCACATTTTATTGGTATTAGTTAAAATAAAAAAGTAAGACAAGAAATAATTACCTCATTATTCTGCAATGTTGGTTTTTCATTTTTCTTACTGTGGAGGAAAAAAGGATTTTACTTAGCTTTTGTCTAACATTTTTTGGTACTTAATTTTGCAATATCTTGTCCTCTTTAGAAAGTTCTAACAGAGCAAAGGGATTCTCAGGAAAGACACTGCATCTATACGGTATAGTACATACACTGTACAGTAAAACATCTTATGAAATCTGAGAATTGTAAGTGCAGTTCAGGCACCTGTACCAAATCTAGTTCAGCATTTCTGGTCATTTTGTTTATATTTAGGCATATAGTAGAACTAAACAATCAGTCAGAATTCTCACTTGATACTATAATCTTTAAAAAGATTAAGAGGATTATGTTTTTGCCTATGTTACACAAGCCTGATTAATCACTTCAAACACCACTAGATCTTAATCCTTTAATTTCTTGCACATAATTACCAAAAACCATGGACTGATTTGCTGAATCTATTAGTCCAGATTTCAAAGATTCTAAGCACGCTTCCATTAGTTTTCCATGTTCATACCTGTACATCTTTAAGTATTTACCAACTGTATTATTGGAGAATATCGATCTAGGCATTTACCTGGGATTCCCATCACTATTGTATTTGAGTACCCTACACATATAAATGTATGTCATGTTATGAACACCCTTAAGGGATGGGAAGCATTATCATCCCCCATTTTATAGAGAGGGAATTGAGGCACAGAAAGCTTAAATGGCTTACACACAGGAAGTCTCTGGCAGAGCTGGGAACTGAACTCCTATTTTCTTAGTTCTAAACCACTGCCTTAGCCACAAGACCACTCTTCTTCTCAAAACTATGTATTTAACAGAAACATTACAACTTTTTTCAGTCTAGGTGATAGTAAGATACTTAATCCTGGGACTTTATGCTATATGTTGTTTTCTATACTATACATTGCTGGGATTTTCATCTAACAAATGAAGACTCTCCAAGCATATCTGCAGTTGCTCCATTGACTAAGACTGAGAGATCTATGCCCAGGTACAAGTTAAAAATTCAGTCATTTTAGCTTTGATGTTTCACCCCATATACAGAAGCTGAACTAATATGTTTTGTATGGCATTTGACATGAAACTACAAATAATTTTATTATAATAGAGGTTATTATTTTAGATAAACCTTTTACAGAAGAAATTAGACTTCTTGAAACCAGATTTCTGAGACAACTTTTTTCCCTCCTGTATTTCTCAAAACAGTTAAAGAAAAACTCGTTTACTAACAACTGTCATTAATTAGGAGTTCAAAGTACAAAGCCACTCCCTCGCCCATATTTCTAGAACAGACTACTTTTGCATATGAGAACATTGAACCACTGGAAAGGAAGAAAGATGGTAAGCATTCAGAAAGCACACAGAATAAATGGAAGATTTAAACATGCACAAAGTTTAGAGCATACCCAAATTAAGTTCTCTCAACAAGTGCATTAGTTCCAAAATACAATTTTAGCAGAAGCCCTGAGGCTGTAACAGCATGCAGTTGCAGATGGCACCTCAGGAACCCAAGATGGGGTATCAGAAGTAGCAGGCAAAAAGAGGAAGGAAGGCAGGCACAAGCAGCACCACCAATGTCTGTGCTGGGTGGCTACTAAAGTGCCTATAATGTGTCCAACCATCCTGCCACGGCAACAGCAGCATCCTCCAGCACCTGAAAGCTCTGTTCTGGCAGCACTGAAAAAGGGCCCAGAACTAAGTGTAAGTTGTAACAAATCCCTACTGGAAGGATCCATGTGTGTCATGGCCCAACCAGAAGAAAGAAGAGAACTGAACTACATAAAAGGGGAGGAGGTAGGAGGAAAGGGAGGAAAAGGGAAAGAAAGAACAAAGGTGATGGAAGAGGAGACCAGCAAAGAGGAGCAGGGAGAGCGAGGAGAAGGCTTGGCTGTATAACTGGTCCAGTGACACAGTAGCACAATTAGGAAAGATGAAGCAATGGTAATTTAAGGTTCAGTGTTTCACAAGTCACGCATGCCATGACCAGTACAGCAATGTTTACGAGGAAATGCTGGTTTTATAATCAACCTCTACAATGAAAAAACCCAGAGAAACGTAAATTTCATTACATAACACAAAGAAACTAACAACTGTCAGAAACTAACAAGTGAATCTATTGTCATTTTAACTAGTAAAAGTTGTACATCTTAGCTATAAGGTATCAGAGGGGTAGCTGTGTTAGTCTGGATCTGTAAAAAGCAACAGAGAGTCCTGTGGCACCTTTAAGACTAACAGATGTATTGGAGTTTGCCTGACGAAGTGGGCATTCACCCACGAAAGCTTATGCTCCAAAACATCTGTTAGTCTTAAAGGTGCCACAGGACTCTCTGTTGCCTTTTAGCTATAAGGGTATTCTGTTGATGATAAAAAGCTGTGTCACAGAATGTTTGTTACAAACTTACTTCTAAAGGCTGATTGCTGTAGGGTTTGCTTTGTTTCTTTGTTTTCCCCTCCTTAAGAGCCTCATTTCTTCAGCTTGGTACACACTGGCACTTATCCAGATTCTATTATCCTATTGTAAAGCTTTCTGTGGAAACTGTGGTTACATGTTCAGTGGATTCAAAGGCCAAAGAACACCCACAAAATCAGTTAGCAAGACTGGTGGCTGTGAGCAATATTGTATTATATTGTAACCAAGTATATTTGGGTTTAGAAAAAGATTCAGTTCTCCACTATTCCAGGCCTCTCTCTTCCATACAAAGAGGGTCACACACTTAGTTGCTCACGTAAACCAAGCATCGTGTGTTATCCAGTGTAAGTGAAAATGACTGTTCAGGTGTAAGGGCCATCTAAGGGGTACCCAGAGGGCAGAATATTAGTTCAGCTGCCCCCAGCACTGAGGCTGGAAGCATCGTAACAGTGAAATCAGGCAAGGAGCAGAAAATTCCCAAAAGATTTGGGAGTAAAATCGTGATGGTGATGTAAAAAGTGTCCTGATGGAAGAACATGAACATGTTGTAGTTTCTGTAGGCCAAGCGAATTGCACACCAGTGGCTTCTTGCATTCCTCCATTCCCCACCACAAGCTCCCCAGGTGCCACCCTCCCATCCACTTTTATTTCATGGATGCACTCTGATCCACTCCTATCCCCTCTATGCCAAGTGCTCGGTGTGCCCCTTCTCATCTCTCCCCCCCCCCCCGCATGCCAAGGGCTTTGTGTATCCCCACATTCCCCACTCATGCTCTGTCTCTCCCCTGCACCATTAGCAGCCATTTCCCTCCCATGGCAGGGGCTCTGCATGCTTTCCTGTTCCCCCTCTTCCCCCACCACAGGTTCAGTGTGTCCCCCGCATTTCCCCCTTTCCTCCCACCATTTTCGTTTCTTTCTGTATGGAAGACAAGTCTTTTGGGGTGTCAACATTTTAAATTGTAATAGGAAGCTGTGCAGAGCTTCCATGGTGGGTACTTTTATGCTGGAATGTGTTAATGGCTGTCATCAACATGTTCTTTGATCTATAGCAGGGGTTCCCAAACTTGGTTTGCAGCTTGTTCAGGGTAAGCCCCGGTGGGCCATGAGACGCTTTGTTTACCTGAGCATCTGCAGGTACAGCCGCTCGCAGCTCCCAGTGGCCTCGGTTCGCCGTTTGGGAACCCCTGCTCTATAGACAATTACAGAGGTGCCTGAAGATGTTGGTGCTGCCAAACAGATGCAAAGTGCTCTGTGTGTCCCCCATTTCCTCCTTTCAGTTTCTCTAGTTTTCACTAAAATCAACAGGGTTCTGGCCATTGATTTCTGGAATTCCGTGAAATTTTGGAATCATAGAACCATAGGGATAGAAGGGACTGTAAGGGTCATCTAGGGCAGATCTACACTACGGGGCTAAGTCGACCTAAGTTACGCAACTCCAGCTATGTGAATAATGTATGTTGACTCTAGCTACCTTAGCTCAACTTATTGCAGCGTCTACACCGTGCTGGGTTAAGGAGAGAAACTCTCCCGTCGACTTACCTTATGCTTTTCGTTCCAGTGGAGTACCAGAGTCGACGGGAGAGCAATCGGCAGTCAATTTAGCGGGTCTTTCCCCCGGTGAATTGATTACCGCAGCATTGATCCACGGTAAGTGGAGACAAGCCCCTAGTCTAACCCTCTGAAAAGATGCAGGATTTGTTGTGTTTAATTCCAAGGTACAGCTGCTCATTAACCAGAGGCAGCATTCAAAAGTTAATACATTACAAACAGACAAACAGAAAGACAAGTGCCATCACACTGAATTTAGGACCTTGCTTTCCTCAGCCAAAGAGTTATACTGAAAGAATGTTAAGATTGCAAGGACAA
Organism: Terrapene triunguis; assembly: GCF_002925995.2. Lineage (NCBI taxonomy): Eukaryota > Metazoa > Chordata > Testudines > Emydidae > Terrapene > Terrapene triunguis. The sequence goes on from NW_020696651.1 coordinate 9,207, forward strand.
GAAAAAAAAGTATGTGAACATGCAAATGAAGATTGTACCATAAGGCATATATGCCAGGAGACTCTATTGTGGCCTTTCCTAACTTTTTAATGCTTGACTTTGCAATCCTAATGCTCGCTTACTTTAGGCCTTGGCTACACTGGCAATTCACAGCGCTGCACTTGCTGCGCTCAGGGGTGTGAAAAAACACCCCCCCTGAGTGCAGCGAGTGCAGCGCTGTAAAGCGCCAGTGTAATCAGCGCCTGCAGCGCTGCACGTTCCCTCGCAGCACTGCAAGCTATTCCCCTCGGAGAGATGGAGTACTTGCAGCGCTGCGAGAGAGCTCTCGCAGCGCTGGCGGCGCGACTACACTCGTGCTTCACAGCGCTGCCGCGGCAGCGCTGTGAATCCGCGAGTGTAGCCAAGGCCTTAGTATTTTTCTATGAAAATTTCTTAGTTTGTTTTTTTTAAACTGAACCCTAATGACTCAGAACAGTTGCAGAGATAACCTTGAAAAGGTGACCTGATTGTAAATTTTTATAGTGACGTCTGCCTCAGGGCCAGTCTACACAGAAAAGTTAGGTCAACCCAGCTGTGTTGCTCAGGGGTGTGAAAAATCCACACCCTAGCAATATAGTTAAGACGACCTAACTCCACCATATAGACAGCACTAGGTCAATAGAAGAATTCTTCCATTGACCCAGTAACAGGCTCTCGGGAAGGTAGATTAACTGCAGTGATAGGAGAACCCCTCCTATTGCTGTAGTGTGTCTACACTGAAGTGCTGCAGCTGTGCTGTTGTAGCGTTTAAGGCTATGTCTTCACTACCCACCTGAATCAGCGGGTAGAAATCGATCTCTCGGGGATCGAATTATCGCGTCTCGTTGGGACGCGACAATCGATCCCCGAATCGACGCTTGTACTCCACCAGCGCAGGTAGGAGTAAGCGCCGTTGACGGGGGAGCTGTGGAGGTCGATTTGCCGCCGTCCTCACAGCGGGGTAAGTCGGCTCGGATACGTCGAATTCAGCTACGCTATTCGCGTAGCTGAATTTGCGTATCTTAAATCGACCCCCCCCTCCGTAGTGAAGACGTAGCCTAAGTGTAGACACAGACCATGTCTACACTAGCACTTAGGTCTGCAAAACTTTTGTCACTCATGGATGTTTTTTCACACCCATGAGCGACAAAAGTTTTGCTGACATAAGTACTCATGTGCACAGTGCTATGTTTCATTATGTCGATGGGAGACCTCTCTCCTGTCGGCATAATGCAGTTACACAAGCGATCTTAAGGCGGCATAGCTGTATCAGTACAGCTGTGCTGCTGTAAGCTAGTAAGTGTAGATATGGTCATAACGTCATTCTATGCAGAAACTCATGTAGCTCTGAAATGCCCCATGCATCTCAATCGGGCCCTATGGACACTGTCTGGAATTTCAGAGTAGCAGCCGTGTTAGTCTGTATCCGCAAAAAGAACAGGAGTACTTGTGGCACCTTAGAGACTAACAAATTTATTAGAGCATAAGCTTTCGTGGGCTACATCCGAAGAAGTGGGTTGTAGC
>NW_020696652.1:0-2435 GCF_002925995.2 Terrapene triunguis
GGATACTGCCTGACCAATGGGACTGCCTGACCCCCATGACACAGCAAAGATCTTTCTAGCAACTGAAAGAAAGTATAAAAGGGGGACAGAGACATCATAGAATATCAGGGTTGGAAGAGACCTCAGGAGGTCATTTAGTCCAACCCTCTGCTCAAAGCAGGACCAATCCCCAACTAAATCATCCCAGCCAGAGCTTTGTCAAGCCGGGCCTTAAAAACCTCTAAGGATGGAGATTCCACCACCTCCCTAGGGAACCCATTCCAGTGCTTCACCACCCTCCTAGTGAAATAGTGTTCCCTAATATCCGAGCCTGGACTCTGTGACTGCATTAGTCGCCAGCAGGGGAGTGTGGCAGGAGAGGACACAGAACATGTCTACAAATAACTTTTTCTGGACTGCTGAGGTGGGAGGAGAGGCCAGATTCCATCTGGTGCTTTGGGACTCTGAGGATGCTCTGGGATCGGGAGCGAAGTCTCTGGAGCCTCGGGAGGTGCAGGTTTGGAGACATGTGGCTCCTACCTTGTCCAAAGTAACGTGCCGTGCTCCCCCACAAGAGCCATGTTAACAGGCAACACTGCCTCTCTCTTTCCTTGGCCAGATGGATCGTGTCCTTTTTCTGGTGGCTAGTCCGGAAAAGGAGGACAAGAGCTCACTACTGCTACCACCTGAGGGAGTTGCTGGGTTGAGATCAGCTGGTAGAAGGAGGCAATAGCCCCAGAATCTGGGACTTCAAGCCCCTAGAGTGACCTCTGACCTTTACAGACCCCCCCCCCATCATACACAGCTATGTTAAAGGTTAGCGTGATAGTAAAGAGACCCCTTGTCAACCTTCACCACACAAGAGAGAGCCGGCAGCATTTGTCATTAACGATTTATTTCTCCTCTCCTGGCTCCCAAACTGCTTCTCCTCCCTACTGCCGCCAGCCACCTTCGAGTTCTCCCTCTTCTCTCCCCGGCTCTGCTCACTTGATTGCAGCAGCTCAGCGGATGGTCCAGCTTTACTCTTTCCCTTCCACTCTTCTTCACTTCTTTGGGGGGCTGCATTTGCCATTGACCAGGCTGATGGAAATCCCTGAGTGCTCTCTCTAGGCCAGGGGTCTCAAACACGCGGCCTGCGGGGCTATTTCTCTGGGTAAGCGGCTCCGGACCAGAGCCCAATGCCGTCCTGCACCCCAACCCCCTGCCTGCACCCCAACCTCTGCCACACCTCGCACTCCCTCCTGCACCCCACACACCAACCCCCTGCCCTGAGCCTCCTGCCTGCACCCCAACCCCCTGCCATGAGCCCTCTGCCTGCACCCCAACCCTCTGCCATACCTCACACTCCCTCCTGCACCCCACACCCCAACCCCCTGCCCTGAGCCTCCTGCCACATCCCACATCCTTCCTGCACCCCAACTTCCTATCCTGAGCCCCCTGCTGCATCCCCCACCCCTTCTGCAGCCAACCTCCTGCCCTGAGCCCCGTCTGAACCCCGACCCTCTGCCACACCCCACACTCCCTCCTGCACCTCAACTCCCTATCCTGAGCCCCCTGCTGCATCTCCCACCCCTTCTGCAGCCAACCTCCTGCCCTGAGCCCCGTCTGAACCCCAACCCTCTGCCACACCCCACACTCCCTCCTGCACCCCAACCCCCTGCCTAACTCCTCCAACTCCCTGCCCTGAGCCCCCTGCACCTCAACTCCCGCCCTGAGCCCCTGCCACACCCCTCCTGCCCCCTCTGGGGGCAGGGCCGGGGGCAGCGAAGGGGGGTGTCAGTGATGCGGCCATTGGGCCAATGAACTGGTCCTCATGCGGCCCTCGGGGTCCTCCGAGTTTGAGACCCCTGGTCTAGGCTCACAGGCCCAGCAGCTAAAGCCAAGCCCCCTCAGCGATCAGCTGTCCCAACCAGGCTGCGGGGCCGGCTCCAGGCACCAGCGGAGGAAGCACATGCCTGGGGCGGCATTCCGTCCATTCTTGGGGCAGCACAGGCCGGGCGACTTTTTTGTTTTTTGCACTTCGGCAGTTCGGGTGGCGGCAGTCCGAGCGTTGTTGTTGGTTTTTTTTCTGCTTCGGCAGTTCGGGTGGCGGCAGTCCAAGTGGTTGGGGTTTTTTTTGGTTTTCTTTTTGCTCGCTTTGGCAGTCCGAGCGTTGTTGTTCTTTTTTTTGCTTGGGGCGGCAAAAATGGTAGAGCCGGTGCTGCTGGGCTGAGGTCGCTCAAGTGGTCAGCCCCTCAACGCAGTGTATCAGGGGTGGCTCAGGCCTGGGCGGGGCCCAAGCACCCCACAAACAACCAGACTTCAAGGGCGGGCCCTGGCCTGGGTGGAACCCTGGCAGCCAGCAAACAGACAGACTTGATAGGGCTGGCTCTAGCCTGGGCGGGGCCCCGCTGGCCAGCCAACAAAGAGTTCCTGTCCTGGGCTAGAGCCTCCTTGCACCATGTAGGGGGTCAGCC
>NW_020696653.1:0-24035 GCF_002925995.2 Terrapene triunguis
GAGGGGTGCAGGGCGAGGCAGGAGGCGCGCCGGGCCCGCGGGGGGTAGGCGAACTGGGGAGGGGCGCAGTGGGGAGCAAAACCAGTTTTGTACACGAGGTGGCCAGGCTGGCTGTGTAGTTGCGGGGGGGGAGGGCCGCGGGCGCTGCTTATCCATAGGGAGGGGGAGGGGCTGTGCATTGGGGTCAAGGCCTAGGCTGTATGGAGCCCATGCTAGAGGAGGTGGGAGTGTGAATGGAGGGGTGGAGTGAGTCTAGGAGACCTGTGTAGTGGGTGGGGGTGTGGCCTTTTCCTCCAGCCTAGGAAGGCCCCTGGAGTGAGCTGGGTGGGGATGGGAGGCCTGCCAGAGGGACCCTGCCTGTGGCAGCCCCACCCAGCCACTCTTTCATTTCCCTCCCCAGGATAGTGTCTTCCCTCAACCCACTGCTTGAACAGACCCCCAGAACGCCTGCCCCGCCCCCAGCACCCCCCCATTCTCGCCCCCAAACTGCCCTCAGTGCCCCCACCCTGACCACAGCCAGCCCCCATAGTGCCTTAGAACAGCACCCCCAGTCAGTCCCCTCAGTGCCAGAGGAGTGTCCCTGAACCTGTTCCCTCAGTGACCCCACACTGACTCCCAGTCCCCCTCAGTGCCCTTGAGCTGTGGCCCCGCCCCAAATCACCCCCTCAGTGCCTCCACACTGGCCCTCAGCTCCGTCACCCCTACCCTATGCCTGTTTGAGCTGCTTCTACTGTTGCTTCTGGACCTCCCTAGCCCTGTTCCCCCCCTCATGCCCCACTTGTGTCACTTATCCCAGTGCTTACAGGATTCAGACTAGACAGTGTGAGGCAAGGACATGGGGGATGGTCAGTGTGAAGTGGCTGGGCCTTGGTATTTGGGCACAAGGGCCCTCAGGTAAGTGCTGGGTGAAAAAAGTAGAGCACCAGAGGGGTTCACACTTGGGGAGGGAGCCAGGCCTTGCCCTGCCCCTTGTGCTCTGAGAACTTCTTCCAGCAGCACACAGTGACTCAAGTAGATTTCCATGAAGGAGGGAGATGTTTTCCAAAATGCCAAAAAGATTTAGAAGCTCAAATCCTATAGGTTTTCAGGCCTAGTCTACATTGGGAAGGGTTGGCTAGTATAGCTATACAGTAGAACCTCGGTTATGAACACCTGGGGAATGGAGATTGTTCCTAACTCTGAACAAAACGTTATGGTTCTTTCAAAAGTTTACAACTGAACGTTGACTTAATACAGCTTTGAAACTTTACTATGCGGAAGAAAGATGCTGACTTTAGCCATCTTAATTTAAATGAAACAAGCACAGAAACAGTTTCCTTACCTTGTCAAATCTCTTTTTAAAAACTTCATTTTTTGGGAAGTTTACGTTTAACACAGTACTGTACTGTATTTGCTTTTTTTTTTGTCTGCTGCTGCTGCCTCATTGCATACTTCTGGTTCTGAATGAGGTGTGTGCTCAAGAATGAGGTGTGTGGTTGACCGGTGTTTGTAACTCTGAGGTTCTATTGTACTGGCAAACCCTCCTAATATAGATGTAATTGATACCCATTATAACTATAACTGCACCAGGGGTTTTGCCAGTACAGAAATCATACCCCCTAACCAACATTACTATACTGGTAAACGTTTCTAGTGTGGATGTGGGACTGGAGATTGCACCCAAAATTTGCTAGCCACTCTGCTGTAGATAGTGGAAAGGAAAAGTTCAACATCTCTTCTTTGAATCTGTTCTCCAAGGAGATTGCCTGTATTTATGAGAAGAGGTGATTTAGGCCTGATGTATGCACATGTTTTGTATCAAAGTAACTTGGGGTGGTGATTATTCTGAAATAAATAACACTGGCACGATTCCCTGGTCTGGATCCAGTTATACAAGTATAATGGTGTCTTATCCTGCCACAGTGTATTCACTTTCATGAATGGGAATAAGCTGTGCTGGTAAAGCATATTCACACTGGGTATAACTGCATCCACATCATGGGGGATTATATTGCTTTGTAGTGGCATGATGTCGTGGTTACATCTCTGGCCCCTTTTTGGCATCTGAGTGCACCTGTTGTATTAATTCGGACAGAATAAATGGACCCAGCGTGTTAAAGGTATTAAAATGATCCTATCACTGTCCAACAGTAAACATGGTTTGGGGATTTGTCTACAAAGACCCTGGCACAGCTTATTGCTATGGCAAACACTCCATTAAATTCTTTTTAAGCAGGAGGAAAAACTACTAAAGCATTTGAAATGTAAAGTATTAAGTCTGTACTAACAAAATTCCTTGTTCCTTAAGCTGTAGAGTTTTTATAATGAAAACCCTCTGTTTGACCATCTTTTAGATGGTATTAAAGATGGTAACTGTCCTTGGGGGCAATTGTTTGCTAGGTTGGAGCTGTTGGTAAAGTCTGATCCTGTTTCCTTTAATACAAGATAAACCCCTGGGAGAGAAGAACAGCAAAGATTGAAAATGCAGCTTCTCTTTGGGGCTGACTTCTATTTGCAACCTCACTGCTGGAGAAACACAGGCCTGCTCTGCGCAATAATCAGCTACTTTGAGAACTGGCAAACTTGTATCAGCATCAGGCTAGTTAGTTAGGACATGGCATTGCTTTTGACTGCTTCTCTGGTCACAGGCCTACAGCAGTGTTGCAAAATATGTAGCTTTGGCTAAGCCAGATTTACTAAACATAAGGCAAAAGGAAAGAGGAAAAAATAAGGTGGGGAGGGAAAAGGACACATGAGTGGGAAGGGGGACAGCAATAACCAAAGTCTTACAACTCAAATGGTGCTTGGGTTGAAATAGTTGGAGGTGGGGATGTCATTTTGGTGTCGCTCTCTGGCCTGGTCTGGTGAGGGCATTGAAGGCCCAATGGTATCAGAGTGGGTCCTGGGGCCCAGGAGACAGTGTGGGAGTAGCAGCTATGATGATAGTTTGCCCATTCCATTCCAACTCTCTCAGCTAGCTAGCTGACTTCTCCCTCCCCAAAGTCTTTTTTAAGGATCCCAAAATGGAGTGATGAATGTAATATCCTATCTTCTCTCCGTTTTGTCACTAGTTAAGCCTGAGTTCCAACATGCCAATTTTGGTCTGATTTCCAGTCCATACTACTTGTTTATCAAAGGTGATCTTTAACACAGTCCTTGAGTTACAGCAGTAGACATCTCACTTTAGTACCTTTTCCCATCAACATTTGTTGCAAGTTTATAAACTGTTCCAATCCGCTATTTCTACTTTCCACTGTCAGGCTCACACTTAGGGTTAGGTCTGTGAGACCCCGATTATTACAACACCCCCTTTCAGGTTACTTATCTTGGGATGGAATTTTGCAGTGCTCCCCTCCTGAATCGGGCCCTGGGCTGCAGTAACCCTGTGTGTCTACCATTCTTACCCTTAGTAGGGTTCAGTTATTTTATTGGTACGATAGGTAGTCCAGGCTCAATTCGTTTATTGATCAGAGATCAGCACAATACAGAAAGGCCAGTACATTACCAACAAGCCTGGAAGACAGTCATATAAGCATTCACACAGTGTTGTAGTTGTGTTGGTCCCTGGATATTGGAGAGACAAAGTGAGGTATTAGCTTTTCTCTGTCACCAACAGAAGCTGGTCCAATAAAAGATCTAGTTTATACTCTTGTGTGACAGCTCAAAAGTTTCTCTCTCAACAGAGGTTGGTCCAATAAAAGATATTACCTCACCTATCATGTCTCTCATCTAAGTGTTCAGTGTGTCCCAAAATGTGAGCACAAAATTTGTGTATATGTATGTAGACTGTGTGTCTCATACTGGTAGAACACTCCATCCAGAGTACCCAAGGTTCCAGTTCTTACCAGTTTCTTCTTTTAACATAGTACACCTCTACCCCGATATAACGCGACCCAATATAACATGAATTCGGATATAATGCAGTAAAGCAGCGCTCCAGAGGGGCGGGGCTGCGCACTCCGGCGGATCAAAGCAAGTTCGATATAACGCGGTTTCACCTATAACCAGTAAGATTTTTTTGGCTCCTGAGGACAGCGTTATATCTGGGTAGAGGTGTATACCAGGAGTCAGCAAAGCTTAGGTGGCCTTTTTGAAACCAGTTTTGTAGCTTGGCTGGAGGCAAAATCATCAAAGCTAATTGTTCTGGCATTGTCCCATAACAGCTCTGAAGCATTTGCTGAGAGGTGGCTTATCTTGAGCAGTTCTTTTCTTTCCTGCTTGTTTTTCCAGACAGACTCCTGTTGAGTTAAACTAATGTAGTCATTCAGAAAGTGTCCCAGTAACCAGTCTAGCATACACTGCACATAAATAATTTCAGAGCAGCTCCATGTCCATCAAATAGCTAAAGCAGCACCACTCTTGTGTGCAGATGAAGCCTTGATCTTAGATATCCCTAGGCATCCATTTTTGACCATAGATTAGCCTCCGAAGTCTGTATTTGGGTGCCTAAGGCCTAGGCTTTCAGAGGCAAAATAGTGATTTAGATGTTTTAAAATAGAGTGCCTAACTTGATGACACATTTCTGAAGGTGCATGGTTTCCAGAGGGTGGGTGAGGGCTTTCTGAAAAAATAGGCCTCCTTTAAAGTGTCCAAAGGAGCTCACAGGCATCATGAATCAGCTAGTTGCTTTTGAAAATGCAGGCTTTAAGTGGCCTTTCTAAAGTACAAATCATTCTTTTACTGAATCATTTTGGGGTCATTTACCTGTTTCTTCCCTCTATTTAACACAAGTGAGCAATGCATATGTACATGCCAATACTCCTGCATATCTGGATGCTGAGTGGAGTACTCAGTAATAGTTCTTATCCTCTTCTATGGCTGTTTTTAGTTGGTTTCCTTTGCAAGTTTCAAGTCCTAGGTATACAGGGATTGAGTGTTTACTGTTAACAGGTCTGGATGGAGTCCTTTGAAGGTGAATTGATTTGTGGATATTGTTGCAAAGCCCCCAAGCTGTTAGGTCAAAACCAACAATATTAGGGCTTCTTTTTCTGTACTGTATAAAGAATGAGGCTATCTTAACTCTCCCTTATATCTGATGGCATGTATCCTTCTTGATCAGCGCTTGGGTGGTGAGTAGGGATGTAAAATATTAACCGGTTAACCGATAAGTATTAGTCTTAGCGTTAATATATTGCAGTTAATGTTTAAAACAGATTGGTGGCAGCCCCGACCAGGACCCCCGTCATGTTAACGATTAAACAGTTAGCCAATATAATTTTAATAGTTTAAACAGGTTCTTTTTTAAACTCTATTTACAGCCCACTGGTGAGTGGGTGTTGTCAAAGGACATATGCTGAATAGCAAGTGGAGTTTCCAACTATGCATTCATTCAACAAAAGGCCCTCTTAGGCACTGGTGCAAAGGCAAGTTGAGGTGGGGGGCTAGTGCTTCTGAGAAATAGCTGGTGTGGGTCCCGTGACTGGTGTTGACTGATTCATGCCTAAACGTCCCATTCACGTCTGGTACAGCTTTTTTTGTATAGGGGAAGCTTCATTGGTGCAACTTTCACCCTGCCTGTAGTATTCACTTGCTGCTGTGCAGACCAGGTAAGCTACTGGTAGCGTCCCATTGGCAGGGTTTGAAGCATTTGTGTACTGGTCTGGCAAGATTCTCCCCTTGAAATGTGGTGAACAAAATGCAAATGCAAATTGGTGAATTGTTTACTTGTGCTTCCTACACAAGTTACAAGGCTTCAAAATGGGATTTCCGGCACACAGGAAAATGCTACCTTAAAGCGGCTGTAAAGGAAGGATTGCTTGTGGGGGAAGAAGCAGCTGTGTAATGTAATGGTGAGCTATTTGAGTCCTCCATTCTCTACTGAAGGCAGGTGGGGATAGTGTGACCAGATGTCCCAATTTTATAGGGACAGTCCCGAAATGTGGGGTTTTGTCTTATATAGGTGCCTATAACCCCCCCACCCCTGTCCTGATTTTTCACCCTTGCTATCTGGTGACCCTAGGTGGGGATGATGATGGGCCATTCTTTCTTACCGCACAGAGGTCATGCTTTATGTGGAGAAAAGTCTCAAGGTTAATACTGGGAGGGTGTCAGTCTGAGCAGGGCATGTTCAGGGATGTCCTGTAATAGTCAAGGGTTGGTCCGTATTTCTTCCTTCTTCCATCCAGTGGTCAGATGGAGTAGCAGTCTCCTTCCTAAGAGGCCAGTAGGGTGTAATCATATCAAGTCTAATCCAAGATTTAAGTCAGTTATGGTGAAAATCCAAACCTTGGGTTAACAGGAAAGAATAGCGATCATGTTTAGGAAGTGGGTAAGTGACTGAAGGGCAGGCTTACATTTTTGCTTTGTTTCAGAGATCATAGCTATGAGAGTAGCAAAAGAAGCTTGGAGAAAGGAGATAAGGTAACAGGATATTGCTTTGGTTCACAGGGAAATTGTGCAGACTCAGGGAGTCTTTCTCTATTCCTGGCAGCTCTCTGAAGCTGTACTGCTACTGAAATACTGTGTTTCTGATTACATTCCTGCAGTTGTCCAGCATGTTACCATGTTTTTTTGAAACTTTTAAACATGGTTAAAGCTATCTGAGATGAGAATTTGTGTGCCTTCAAACTTTCCAAAAGGAAATGCTTTTTGGTGGGGTGAAGATCGTGTTGAAATCTTGAGGGAGATAAGGCAGAAAGAATGGCTTGGGGAGAAGTTAGAGAAATGTGGCTTTAGTGCATGGAGTGGCTTTTGCAACATAAACTGTAGAACCCGGGGGGTGAGACTGAAGGTTGAAGGGGAGGAGGGATGGTGGCATATGGGCACATGGAGTTAAATACATTGGCACCATTTTTTAAATCTGATATGCCAAGAAAGCTGGGATGGCTGCGCTCTGTTGCTTATTAAAATACCCTTGAATGCATTTTTTAAAAAAAAACCCTACAATTCAGGTATCTTGTCTACTTTTGTCTCTCACTATTTAGATCCAGTAAAGCCCTGATCTCTTTCCTGTTGTTCAAGGCCAGCACCAGTATAACTAAAGCTGTTCTCAAACTTCTGTATTGGTGACCCCTTTCACGCAGCAAGCCTCTGAGTGTGACCCCCCCCATATAAATTAAAAACACTCTTTAAAATATTTAACACTGTTATAAATGCTGGAGGCAGAGCAGGGTTTGGAGGTGGAGGCTGAGAGCTTGTGACCCCCATGTAATAACCTCATGAGCTCCTGAGGGGTCACAACCCCGTTTGAGAACCCCTGAACTAAAGGCATGTTTAAATCAATGTAGTTAAACCTATGTAACTATGTGGACACTTAAATCTATTCAAACATGGTTTAGCTTGTTTTGGTAAACTACAACCAACAATCAATACAGTTATCCTCACAGCAGATGGCACTGTTTTAACTGAGTCAGGATTTAAACCTGTTTAACCATAACCAATAGGACTTCTGTGTGAATAAAGCCCTTGAACTTCCCAACTCTTAGTTTTTTGCCCTTTTAATGTAAACAATAAGCAAATGGGTCATAGAAACTCTCAGCTCAGGGCTGAGGGAGCGCCATATCAGACCTTATTCCTGATGCCCAACATTTTTTCAAAATGTGAATTTGATGTTTTAAAATCATATTCTTGCAGCTAGATAGAAGTGGCCTGTTTTGTCTGACCCCTTTCCCTGAGGTGCTGAGCATCTTCAGCTTTCTGCTTCGGGGGGAGGTATGGTCTCTTGAATTTCAGATTTCTTGTGTTTTAGGAGCCTAACTTGAGGAATCCATGAGTGGGGAAGCTTGGCTATTTCTAACAGAACAAGTAGACTAAACACTCAAAATAGAACACCACATCTTGAGGCCTTTGTGCATCATAAAACCATTTTTGTCACCTTTTAAAGTGTTGGGGTGGGGGGGCTTGTGGAGGAGGGGGATTTGAGAGGGTCTGGAAGAGCAAAGGGAGTAGTAGTAAACTGTTGCTGGGTTACAACTACTTTTATTTACGATGCCCTGCTGTCTTTGTTCCCTGTGAGGGGATGTGTAGTGCTCAACTGGACAAGAAAAACGGAACTTGACCAAGTCCCAGTGACTTGATTGTGCTCACATTCAGCAGTTCCTGGCAGTGCTGCATGTGCTTCTTGGGTACAGATAAGAGGGATTCAAGCATATTTTGGTTATACAGAGGAGATTGCCTCTCCTGGGCTGTGATGCAATTCCTCCAAGGTCCTCAGACCAACTCTTCTGATATCCTGTGGCCTCCATGCCTTTATGAAGGAGAGGCCGGCTTCATTCCTCACTTGGGAGCAGATGTCTCCTGCTAATTACTCCTCTGTTTTTGGAGATGTAGAGGGGAGGAGATAGTAGCTGATTGATGTATGTGGCAGAGTGGAATGGGCTAAGATAAGAGGAAGAATTAACAATCCTCTTTTGAAGTGTTTAGCAACCTTGTACACCCTCCCACAAAAGGGCGCTTTAGATTGAAACTGTCAGCTTCCCACTCTGAGCTGGAAAATAGCTAGAGATTGTAAAGCTTGATTCCAGCAAGGGCCCTGGCTGGTGAGCAGTCCTTCAAACTCCACCAGTAGTTTTTATGTTTACAAATCCATAAAGTGTGACTCTTTTGCTCAGCACAAGAATCTCCCATGAATCTGAGAGCTGCTCCTTATGCTGCTTGGGCCTTTTGATCTTGAGAGTAGGTAATTTGTAGACACAGGTTTCCATGGAGTGAAAAGATCAGGCCTGGAGGTGGGAATTGGCATTCCCTTCCCAAGTATTTCCTGGGAAACCTACTCAACAGTATATTGTTTTAAATGATTGTTTCAAGGAGTCCTATGAAGCTCAACACTTTCCCATGGTTTACATTAGTCATGTTTCCTAGACCAGTTGCATACAGTCCCACAATAACACACAAACATCTGCGTTAATACAGTGGGCTCCTAAATTACTTCACCCTGATCTACACTACAGAATTACTTCACTGAATTTGCCTTTGAGTGATACAGTTGTACCGACATAAGTGCTTCTCCCACCGATAGCTACTGCTTCTGACAAAGATGTATTAACTAAGCGGACAGGAGAGCTCTCTCTCATTGGCTTAGAGCAGTGATACTCAGACTGCATCTCATGGCAAGTAGCTCTTTACTGTGTCTCCTGCAGCTCTTTGCAGCACATGAAAACACTAATTATTAACCAATCAGGATGCTTGAGCTGTTAATCATTTAAGTTAATTTATTTACTGAGAATAATATCTAAATAAAAACTAAATATTTCCCCTGTCATACTGTTTAAATAATTAGTACTATAGTAAATGAAACTGAATTCATACTATTGGGACTCTTTTGGGTAATGCTGATCGCTAATTTGACTCCTGAGTATCCCTGGCTTAGAGAGTCTTCATTAAAGTGCTTCAGTGACTGTGTCGATGCAGTGTTTTAAGTATAGACGTGCCCGTAAACTGAATTCAGTAACGTATGTCCAGGAAATTACCATATCTATCTCACAACTATCCTAAAGTGAATGCAGTTATAACAGCATAAAGGCACAGTATTCTGGTATAGCTACACATTTAAGGAAACAGAATAAGCTCTACAGGGGATAAGGCACCCGTATACAGATACACCTGCATCCACACTAATGGCTATACAGATTTAACTGGTAAGAAAATCACACCCAAACAGTTAAACTGGGATGAAAAATTATGTAGACAAGGCCTTAGTTAAAACAATGCAAATCCCTAATTTGACTTAAACCTGGCTTTCCGTTGGTTTAGCCCTGAGTTGAGAGAAATCAATGCGAGCCAAGTTTAAATTGATTTAGGAGGTATTTTGGTCCCATTTTCATTGGTTTAATTAGATGTTTAACTTTGAATACAAAATAGATAAGGCCTCTGAGCCCCCTTGGTGAATTTTTTTTGGTGACCCTGGAATCACACTTGCCTATTAAAAAATGTTTTTTGTTCCCTTTGTTGCTGTTTGACAGTCCCACACAAATGGGAAACTGTTTCTACACAGTGATGTCAAATGAACAAAGTCTACACACTGGGAAAAATAGGAAAGTATTGCATTTTTCCAACTTTCCAGTCCTGGTAAATGTTTCTTGTAACAACAAGTAGTGAAAAATGTTCAGAATCTGGTGAACAAGTTGTAGAGGAAATACCCTGATTTGTATTTTGTGGCAGGTCGGGGAGGAGGGAAAAACAAGGTCCCCTGCATGAAGTGGAACGTGGAAGGGCTAGACTTCGTGGAAAGTCATTTAGTCTAGTTTTGTGACATGTAAACCTCTCCCGCAAGTCTGTAGCAGTTGTGGAATAAGTTTTGAAGCTCTTGTGTGTTGGCATGTAATTGCTTGTCTGGCTGCAAGTGTCAATGTGTATTCTGGTCACTCCTAGATCCAGAATTAGGATTGTGACTTGCTTTGTAACTGTGTAGATTAGCTGTTCTGGTGACTATCCTAGAGCAGGGTTTCTTAACTGTGGCCTGTAAGGGGGCACTGGCTGTGTTGTATCCCATGGGTTTAGGGGAAGAAATGCAGTTGTACTGAGCTGGGAAAGGAGCAATATGTCTCCGCAAGCTCTACCTGCCCGCAGAACTCTGGGGGACAGTGTCTGTGCTGTAGAGCTTGTTTTGGTGTCCTCATGCACTGCTGCCCTAGAGCCTGAACTGTGATATGATATGAGAGACTGGGATATGAGACAAGATGGGTGTGTTAAGGGAAGCTACCCCGTATATGGGCAGTGCCAAACTCAGAACACCATCATCCAGAAATTACCTGTGATGCCCTACCATGACGACAAACCTTTGCACCCTTGAAGTATTATGGGATTAGGGTGAATTGCCATTAGAAAACCAGAGGGTTTTTTCAGTTCCTGGTGGGGAAAATTCTAAACACTGATCTAGACGTATAGAGCCCTGCGCGGATACAAAAATCTGTATCCGCATCCGATCCGCATTTGCAGGGCTGTACACTGGGGCTGGGCTGAGGCTCCGAGGCGCACTCCTCTGCCCCTTCCCCCGCCGGCGCCTGGTCAGGTGGATGGTCTGCCGCGGCTCCCTGGCTGGGCTCCATGCTGGCCTGGGCAGGAGGATGTCCTCTAGCGCTGCCCGGGGCTGCTCAGGCTCTCTGCCCAGGACAGGTAGAGGGTCCCCCAAGGCTCCCCAAAGCTGCCTGCCTGGCTCTTATAACTACATCCGCGCTATCCACAAGATGCAGATATCCGCAGAGATAAAGCAGATACCTGCAGATTTGCAGGGTTCTATACATCTATTTTTTTAAATTAGTGTTGCAGTGGCACAGTTTTTGTCTTCAAACTATTTGTGTGTAAAGTCATCCTTGGTGCTGAAGCGCGGAGCAGACTTAGAACAGACTGACTTGGTTTTACATTGTCAGAGCATGAATAGGCAAAGGATTTTGATGCTTTTAAAAAAATGTCAGGTATCTCTCTCCACATTTCCTCCTGCCCATCCTAAGAGCTTTTTTTAAAAAAGCTCACCCTGTGGATATGTATAACCTTTAATGAGGAAGGTGCACTTTGCTGAGGTTGGGAAGAAAATCTAGGCATTAGTCTAGTTTGAAAACTTGCTACGATCATAGGAAGTGCCGGATTGGATCAGATCCATGGTCCATTTTGTTAAGTTCCTGTCTCTGACAGTGGCTGGCAGAAGATGTTTCAGAGGAAGGCGTGAAACTTCCTAATCCCTGATAGTTAGAGATGAGCTTAAACCTTGAAGCATGAGGCTTAATATCTCTTCACAAATGTGTTAAATAGTCTAACTGGGTATTCTTAATCATATAGATGTCCACTCCCTCCTGAATCTTGCCTAAGTTTTTGGCCTCAACGAGAGCTCTAGGATTCTGCATTGCAACTACCAATGGTGTCCAGTCTTGCTTTCCTGTAGTTGCTGCTGCAATATATATATGTGGAAGGTCCCTGATTGGAAGTAGTTAAAAATTACAACTTGTATAGGCCCAGTGCGTTTGCCATTGGCGAGAGGTCATTGGCCCCATGCATGCGGTCACCCAGATACACTATAATGGAGGTCTTCCTTTGTCATTGAACAGACTTCAGATACATGGACTGTGCAATTAATTCTATACTAAAAAAACATAGTAAATATCTGCTTATTACAGTAGTGCAGTCTCAGCTCTGCACCTATATCATCTTCCACTGAGATAGATACATGTGATATGATCTCAGCTGTGTGCAATTGGATTCCTCCCTTAAATACTTAGGCAAAAATGTTAAACTTGCAAACTTACTGTTGCATTAAGGGCAGAAGGCCTGAAAATTCCAACTTTCATGTTTGGACAGACAAGTCGAGTGAGGTAATCTCTATTGGATCAACTTCTGCTGGTGAAAGATGTTTTCGAGCTTACACAGAATTCAAGTCTGGGAAAGGTACTCAAAAGGTATGTCTACACTGCAATTGGCATGTGCCAGCTGACTTGGGCAAAGGGGCTGTTGTGTAGCTATTCGGGCTTGGCTTGGAGCCATGCTCTAGGACCTGGCGAGGTAGGAGGGTCCCAGAGCTCTTGAGCCCGAACATCTACACTGCAATTAAAGAGCCCAGTAGCCTGGGTCAGCTGGCACCGGCCAGCTGTGGGTGTCTAATAGTGTAAACATACCTGTGGCAAGGCACCTGTTTTCTCTTGGCAGACTGTTTCCCCCTCTGGCAATGGGGGGCCTGGGGTAATCAGCCCCACTCAGGCAGGGTTTGCCTTCCCCCTTCTGTCCCCTTTGGTCATATTTTCAGGGTAGGCCTGAGGGTCGGTCTAAGTAGTGATCCTCCACCAAACAAAAAGGAAACAGTCTCATAAATCCAGGGGGTACCTTTCGCTGCCCCCTCACTGGAGCAAGGTGTCATCCAGTTGGTTGTCCTGGAGTGTCAGTCCTTCCCCTAGCAGGCACTCAGGTTTGGCTGTTACCCTTATGGGAAGGAACAGCCTATTTCCCTGCTGCCACTAGCCTGGCAGCAGCTTGTCTGTCTGTCCCCCCTTTGCTCTCCCCAGGGGAGGGGTTTGTAAAGGCCTCAGGCAGCCCTTAATTGGATGCAGGTGTCCCTAATTGACCTGAGGTAACCTCTTCTCAGCTTGTAGGAAAAAGGGCCTTTAACATTCTAGGGCTAATATATTGGCCTCCCAGGACCCTCTTGCAGCTATCCGGCCTGATTTTGTCTCACATCCCCGCTTCCTGCTCAACACCGTGGGGTTGGGCTACTTGGGTTGAAAAACAGTGCACCCTTGACAGGCCATTAGTATTGCCATGCCTGGTCCCTGACCTGTTGCACTCTGAAGTGGAAGGGTTTTAATGACAGGAACCATCTCGTTACCCTTGCATTTCTTTTTGTTTGGTGCATCTGTTTCAGGGGGGCATGATCAGTAACGAGGGTAAACATCCGTCGGAGAAGGTTGTAACCGAGGGTTTCGGTTTCCATGGCCCACTTTACCGCAAGGCATTCTTTCTCTACCACAGCATACTTTTGTTCTATGGGCAGGAGTTTCCTACTAAGGAACAGGATTATGGGTGTTCTTCCTCTCCTACCATTTGAGAAAGCACAGCTCCCAACCCAACCTCAGAGGCATTGGTTTGCAGTATAAACTCCTTCTCAAAGTCTGGGGCTACTAGCACCGGGTTACTGTAGAGGGTGGTTCTCAGGTCTGTAAAAGCTGCTTCAGCTGCGCCGGTGCATTTCACTATGTTTGGGCCGTGGGCTTTCATCAGATCCATCAACGAGTACGCTCTGGTAGCAAAGTAGGGAATGAATCGCCTATAGTACCCAACTATTCCCAGGTATGCTCTGAGCTGTTTCTTCCAGATCGGTTAGGGCCAACTTTATTCACCTCTAACTTGTTCAGTTGGGGCTTTACTATGCCCCTCCCCACGATGTACCTGATGTATTTGGCTTCTGCTAGCCCTATTGCACATTTGGAGGGATTCAAGTGAGACTTGCCTTCCTCAGGGTATCCAATACTGCTTCTACCTTTTCTAGGTGCGTCTCCCGGTCTGGGCTATGGATGATATCATCCAGGTAAGCAGCTGCATACTTGCCATGTGGACGCAACAGATGTTCCATGAGCTGCTGGAAGGTTGCGGGAGCCCCATGTAATCCAAAAGGGAGGAGGACCATGTACTGGTACAATCCTTCTGGTGTAGAAAATGCAGTCTTCTCTTTGGCTTTGTTGGCCAGGGGGATTTGCCAATAACATTTGGTCAGGTCAAGGGTGGACAAAAATCTGGCTTTTCCCAATTGGTCAATTAGCTTGTCTTTACGAGGTATGGGGTAAGCATCGAACTGGGACACCTTGTTTAATTTTCGGAAGTCATTGCAGAACCTCGTGCTGCCATCTGGTTTAGGTACGAGGATGATTGGACTGGACCATTGACTGGGATTCCTCAATGACTCCTAGCTCTAGCATTCTCCTAACTTTAGTCCTGATCTCCTTTTTGCCTCAGGGATCTGGTAGGGCTTAATGTTCACCTTTACTCCAGCATCTGTCACGATATAATCAACTTCTGTGATCCTGCTTGGCTTCTCTGAGAACACATCCGTTCATATTGATAACTTCTTGTTCAGGGGTCAATTCAGAGGATATTCCCACCTGTCCCTGATTATTTTCTTGGGGTGGCATCTCCAGGTTGAACAGATGAACCTACCTGTCTTGCCAGGGCTTCAATAGGTTCATGGCTGTCCTCTCAAATGGGACTTCAATAATTGGCAGTGGTACTATAGGGGCCCTTAAGTGTGGTCGGGGCCGTGTAATTGGCACTCTGGGCAGGAGGCACAATATCGTCTGACCTCCATAGGATTTAATGGAGGGTCTTATCTATCCCTAGGTGTACTCCAAACAGATGACTGTGATCTAGGTCCAACGCTGCCCTTTGATGCCTTCGCGGTACCAAGAGTTGCTCCATTTTTTGCTCTTGCATTTGAACTACTCTATATAATAGGTCCCTTTTTATTATGGAGTATAGCCCTAGGCCTTCGGTTTTCCCCTCCACCGGGACCCCATTCACCTCAACGACCTCCTTTCTAATATCATATAGTAGATCATTGGCCTGATCCTGCCCAAAATTCTCAAATGAGGGTCCAATGTGCCCAAACTCAAAGGGGCCTACTTTTGTTTCCCCCCTCAGGGTTGGTCTCTGGAACTGGGTACAGCTTCTGGCTCATCAACCCTCTGCATCATTCCCCTGCCAGCTGGACATGATTTCTTCCCTACAAGTGCAGCCTTTTGGTTCTGGGCCAGAATCCTGGTTCACAACCTCTTGTCTGCCCTCCTTTCTCACCTAGTCTTCCATGGCTAGAGAACAAGTCCTGGGCTAATTCACAGAAGACCAGGAGAGGGCTAGTTCCTGGGGTTATTGTATCAATAATCCCAGGGTTACTACCCTCTTCTGATTCCTCTCTGGGGAGTAGGCCTTCAAACCCTGGGAAGTCTTGTCTTAGAAGGACTGGATATGGGAGTTCTGGAACCACCCCCACTGTCACCCTTGTGGTATTATTCCCCTGGACCTCAATTTGTACAGGGATGGTCGGATAATAATTGACAGCACCATGTACACAGGTTATTCCGGTGTGCTACAGTTGGACCCACCCCACTAGTTTCCTTGAGACCAGCGAGACGGCACTTCCGGAGTCCACTAATGCAATGGTCTGTATGCCATTCATCCTAACTGGCCACGTGTATCTGTGTGGCCATCACCACTCCCACAAGGTTTATCATGCCCCGAAGATCTTCATGATCCCGCAGATCGCACTACATGGGTTCCTCCACATTAGGGCACTGGGCAGCTATATGCCCTACTTCCCCACAAGCATAACATCTATATCCTGCTCAAAGGAAAACCCTGCACAACACCTTCAGAAGACCAACCTGGGAGCTTAAATTCGTAACTTTTAGACAATCATGAACTCAGACTCTGGATTTATGGCTCAGTACAACAATCTATAGCCCACTAATCCAGTGGCTCTCAACCCTTCCAGACTACAGTACCCCTTTCAGGAGTCTGATTAGTCTTGCGGACACCCAAGTTTCATTCACTGAAAAACTATTTGCTTACAATATCAGAAATAAAAATGTCACAGTGCACTATTACTGAAAAATTGATGCCTTTAAATATTGTATTTACATGTCAGTGTATAGTATATAGACATATAAACAAGACGTGAAATTTTAGTTTGTGCTGACTTCGCGAGTGCGTTTTATGTAGCCTGTTATAAAACTATGCATGTATCTAGATGAGTTGATGTATCCCCGGGGGTACATGTACCCCTGGTTGAGAACCACTGACCCTCCCTGTGTCCTACAACTGCAGGGGTGTAACAATCTGTTCAACTTTGTGTTTAGCTGTGGCACTCCAAGTACCATTCCCAGACCTGAAGAAGAGTTCTGTGTAAGGTTTAAAACTTCTCTCACCAACAGAGGTTCGTCCAATAAAAGATGTTACCTCTCCCACCTTTTCTCTCTCATTTCATGGGACTGACATTACAAACTGTTGTCAAGCTGTTGAAAATCTGCCCTTTTCACTTTGATGTCTGCTCAACTCTCTGCAAACACCATAAATGCAGCTCTAAAACACTTCATTTATAGAGCCTTGCCTGGGAACTATTTTTTAATCCTGTTCCTATCCCACCCTGCAATACCTACTCCTACATTTTTTCTTGCATTTTTATCCTGCTCCCACCCACAAAAACTTTAGATCCCGCAACAGATTCCCCCGTGCTACTAAAAAGCAAAGGTCGGTTAGTACATTTTATATATAAACTTAATTCAGGCACAATTTTTACCACTAGAAATAAAAAATCTTACTTAAACCATGTAATAAATAAATAGCAGTTTCCCTGATAGGCTCATCTTGATAAACTGATGAGAGATTTTGTTTTCCCACAAGTACCGCAGTCTGGGTTTTTTTTGGTCCACCCAATCCGTACCACCACAAAGTGAGTTTTACCTGCTCCCGCTAGTATGGCAGCCAGTCCTATGGGACCTGCGGGATCCCAGTCCTGTATTGCTCTATGCCAGGGGTGGGCAAACTTTCCGGCCCCAAGGGCCACAGTGGGGAATAGAAATTGTATGGCGAGCTATGAATTGTCACAAAGTTAGGGTGGGGGAGGGGGTGTGGGCTCTGGGGTGTGGCTGGGGATGAGGAGTGTAGGAGGGTGCTCTGGGCTAGGACCGAGGGGTTCGGAGGGTGGGGTGCAGGTTCCGGCTGGAGGTGCAGGCTCTGGGGTGGGGCTGGGAATGAGGTTTGGGGTGCAGGGAGGTGTTCCAGGCTGGGATTGAGGGGTTTGGAGAGCAGGGGGGGGGAATCAGGGCTGGGGCAGGGGTTTGGGGTGTAGGAAGAGGCTCAGGGGATGCAGGCTCCTAGCAGTGCTTTACCTCTAGTGGCTCCCGGAAGCAGTGGCATGTCCATTCTCCGGCTGTTATGCGGAGGTGTGGCCAGGCAGGTCTGCATGGTGCCCCATCTGCAGGCACCGCCCCTGCAGCTCACAGTGGGGTGTGTAGGAGCCGGAGCAGGGTCATGCGGCAGCTTCCGGGAGCTGCCTGGTGAGGCCCCGACCCTGCGCCCCATCTGGCGCGCCAGAGCAGGGCCGAGCCACGTGGTCCGGCCCCTGACCCAGTGTCCTGGCCGGAGCGGGGGCTAGCTTAAACCCACTGACGAGCCGTAGTTTGCCCACCCCTGCTCTATGCACTTATGATAACAGTTGATGGGTGATTCTTAAATTCAAAATTAAATTAGGTTTCAGAGTAGCAGCCGTGTTAGTCTGTATCTGCAAAAAGAACAGGAGTACTTGCGGCAAAAAAGTTTTTTTTCTCTTACTTAATTGGCCTCTCAGAGTTGGTAAGACAACTCCCACCTGTTCATGCTCTCTGTATATGTGTGTGTGTGTGTGTGTGTGTGTGTGTGTGTGTATATATATATATCTCCTCAATATATGTTTCACTCTATATGCATCCGAAGAAGTGGGTTGTAGCCCACGAAAGCTTATGCTCTAATAAATTTGTTAGTCTCTAAGGTGTCACAAGTACTCCTGTTCTTTTTAAAATTAAATTACTTTATCAAAATTTTCACAGCTAAAGTCATGTGAACATAGATTTTTGTGATTTTTTTTTGTTTATATGTAGCTATGAAATGCCTGCATGCGGTTATGATCACCAGTAGTGTTGAACAAAATTATTGGTTGCAGTTGGATTTTAGGATGAAATCTGGACTGAACAGCTGTGTCCCCATAGTTCTCCAACCTGGGGTGCCTTTTACACTGCTTTGCTGTGAGAATAACAATTTAGTCTGCTCTCTCAACCTCCAGCATGTAAAGGATTCCCAGCTGTACTTTGAGTGCTGTGGCCAGCCACTCTTGAATTACACCAGCAAATTCCCAGTCCCAGACTTTCCCCCAGTAATGTCTATCTTGTACTGCCCAGCCCTCTCCTGGACAACACAAGCTCATATAAAGTCTGTCATTTTCTTAATAGAAAATGATATGCACAAATCCTGTTATCCCAAATGGAGTTTCCCAAACACTTCAGTCCAAGAACACTGGTTTAGATAAAACAATTAAACAAGTTTAACTACAGAAAATAGAATTGGTGATTACAAGTAATAAGGTATAAGTCAGAATTAGCTGCATTTTACCTTTTATTTCTTTGTAACCAACATCTAACTTAACAAGCTAAGTGATTTCAAAGCAAAAGTCTTTCACCACATGTTTTAGCAGACTTACTGGATGAATTCCTTTCTGCCAGGATCCCTCCAGAGTCCAGTATACTTTTGTCCTTCAGGTGTTGCCTGAGTGCCGTGAGTAGAAATGAAGGGAGAGATCTTTTGGTGTCTGTTCCCTTTTCTTAGTTTTTTCTTTGAAAATCATTTCCAGCTTAGGTTCTGGAGACAGCAAGGGTGGGGGATGGGACCCTCCACTGTTGCTTTGCCAAAATGTAGGTTTCTCGCTCACACCCTCTTTTCTGCCAAAGAGTGACTGCTTAACCAGGTGATAATCCATTTGATTTTGTTTACACCTACCTGAGGCATTTGTTTGCCTTTTGTCTCTGAGGAACTGGTTTGTGCCTGTTGGAACATCTCAGCAATGTAACTTTACAGTGTTGCCACGCTATCAGGACAATCAGCAAATTTGAGTTTTTCAAATTATACCTCACAAGGCATCCTTTGTACAAAACTTCAGTCTTGTAACACGGGTGACTTAGGTTTAGGCACCAAATGAGTCACATAGAGCAGGGCACCGCTAGATTTTAAATATGGGTGCAAAAAGGCAATGTCAAAGCCAGAAAGGAAGGACCACTGTCATTTAGGGCAAGTCTACACTTAAAACACTGCATTGGGTGCTGTAGCGCTTAAGTGAATATGCTCCTGTGCTATTGGGGGAGAGCTCCTTAATCAATCCTCCTGCCCCCTGAGAGGTGATAGGTTTGACATACTGACACAGGTCTGTAGTACAGAATTGGCCTTAGCCTGATTTCTTGCATAACAGGCTGGAGAACCTCTCAGTGGTTTTGAGCCCAGTAATGGGTGATTGGCTAGATTGAATCTCTTAGAACTTGTGTATAATAGGAAGTGTGTGTGTGCGTTTACTTAATTGAAGATCCCGTTAATATCCGTATGGGCACAGTAACCTTTGCATCTATTTTGGATGGTTAAATTATAGCCTAGATCAGTTGATACTCAGACCTCAGTGGTTCAGGAGCCAAATTAGCATTACAAAAAAGAGCCACGGTCGTGTGAATTCATTGTTTCATTTACACTATTACTATTTTATCACATTGGTTAATAATTATATCAGTGTTTTAATATCGTGCTGCAGAGAGTTGCAGGAGACCCATTAAAGAGCTGCTTGTGAGTCTGTCTGAGTATCACTGGCCTAGGTCCTTCCCTACGCTTTAACTCCACAAATGTAGCCTGGACACTGTTTCTTTGCTTGGACTACTTGGGGCATGCATATACTCAGGGAAAGTTTAGTGCTCTTCAGGATGGGGTAAAGAACTGCCAAGTCGTGTGACTCCTGAAGTCAGCTGATGAGCATGTCAGCAGCCAGCTGATGTCTGCTTTAGCTGCTGGGTGAAGGATAAGGTGGGGGTTGCTGGTGGAGTTGAATAGGTTGAGTGAGCGGCACCAACACCTGCAGTTGTTGATTAATCTGTATAAATGAGTTTGCAGATGGGGTGCAGCCCTCCAGCTTTGGACAGCCAAACTGAACACCACATGGATGCATGCCTCTTCCTCCATTCAGTGTGGGTTGCCCCAGGTTTCCTACAGTGACTTAAATATAAGGGCTTGTTGCACTGGGTTTATTTTTGCACTATTGTAGCTGTACTAGTGGAAACCATTCATTTAGACATGGTGCATCAGTGTAAAAGGCTTGCACCCATGCAGCTTACAGTGGCTTGAGTCACTAGTTGCACTGGTGCTGCACATGTACGGGAGGGGGGGGTGTTGTTCCAGTGCAGTTACACCAATGCCCTGAGCCATACTCTGCTGTTACTTGGATGCATTTCCTTGGGGGAAAGTCTGGAAGCCAAATGTGCTACATGGGTTTTCAGCCTGTCTTAGGCCTTGGCTACACTTGCAGCTGTACAGCGCTGTGAGTTAAACCTGACTTCGTGCAGCTGAGTAGGGAAAGCGCTGCAGTCTGTCCACGCTGACAGCACACTGTCGTGGCCACATTTGCGGCAATTGCAGCGCTATTGGGAGCGGTGCATTATGGGCAGCTATCTCACAGAGCACCTCTTCCCATTCTGGCGCCGTGGGTTGTGGGAAGGGGGCGTAGGTGCGGGGCATTCTGGGTCCTGTCCCAATGCCCCATGATGCATCGCTTCGCATCCCAGAAATCTTTGTTTCCGTCCACCTTTGGCGCCATCTTTCAACGGTTTCTGTGTAGCGCGATCTGTCTGCGGGAAATGGAGCCCGAACTGCTGAGGCATATGCTGACTTATCTCGCCAGCACGTCACATTTGGCTGTTGAACTATTCCTTAAGATCCAAAGTGAGAGTGAGGAGTCCGACGATGCTATCGAGCCACGTAACGCGTACGACACGAAATTGCTTGTAGCATTCATGGACATGCTCAGCACCGTGGAACGCCGCATTTGGGCTCGGGAAACAAGCACCGAGTGGTGGGATCACTTCGTCATGGGAGTCTGGGATGATGAGCAGTGGCTGCAGAACTTTCGGATGAGAAAAGCCACTTTCATGGGACTGTGTGAGGAGCTTGCCCCCACCCTGCGGCGCAAGGACATGAGATTGAGAGCTGCCCTGCCAGTGGAGAAGCGGGTGGCTATTGCAATCTGGAAGCTGGCAACTCCAGACAGCACTGGTCGGTCGCAAACCAGTTTGGAGTGGGAAAGTCGACCGTTGGAATCGTGTTGATGCAAGTTTGCAAGGCCATTAATCGCATCCTACTCAGAAGAACCGTGACTCTGCGTAACGTGCAGGAAATAGTGGATGGCTTTGCACAAATGGGGTTCCCTAACTGTGGAGGGGCGATAGATGGGACGCACATTCCTATTCTGGCACCACCCCACCTAGGATCCGAGTACGTTAATCGGAAGGGGTATTTCTCTATGGTTCTCCAGGCGCTTGTGGATCACCGTGGGCGTTTCATTGACATTAACACAGGCTGGCCCGGAAAGGTGCATGACGTACACATCTTTCGGAACACTTGGCAGTTCAGGAAGATGCAGGCTGGGACTTTTTTTCCCAGAGCGGAAGATCACGGTAGGGGAAGTTGAAATGCCCATTGTGATCCTTGGAGATCCCGTTAATGCCGTGGCTCATGAAACCCTACACAGGGAGCCTTGACAGCAGCAAGGAACGGTTCAACTACAGGCTGAGCCGGTGCCAAATGACTGTGGAGTGTGCCTTTGGCCGTTTAAAGGCCCGCTGGCGATCTCTGTATGGGAAGCTGGACTTGGCCAAAAACAGCATCCCCGCGGTTATATCCGTGTGCTGTGCCCTCCATAGTATTTGTGAAGGGAAGGTTGAAAGCTTCACTCAGGCATGGACCTCTGAGGTTCAACAGCTGGAGGCTGAATTTGCACAGCCAGAGAGCAGGGCTATTTCAGGGGCCCAGCACGGGGCTGCAAGGATTAGGGATGCCTTGAGGGAGCAATTTGAGGCTGAAAACCAGCAGTGATATCTGGTGCCCTGCACGGGAGTGAAGTGCAGTAGTTCCAATCTTTAGGAATCAGTGTTTGCTAAGCAGACTTGCAGTGCCTGTTTATTTCCTGGGCTAAGGAGTCTTTTACTTTATGCAATAATAAAGAATGTTTTCAAAGCCAAAAAATCCATTTATTGAAAAGAAACAAGGGGGTGGAGTGGGGAATGGTACAATCACAGATTCACGTATGTCCTGTCTGGTGTGCTGTGCAGTGAGTGCTGCACTTCAGGATAGCTATACTGCATGGTGATGGGGGTTGAGTGCAGAGGGTAAGGGTCGTGGTTTTCAGGGCTGGGTGGTGAAGATACTGGTGTTGGAGGCAGCGGGTGGCGTGAAGAACACGGAAGTTGGGGAAAGTGGGTTGGAGGTGACAGTGGGGCACAACAGAGAGTTTTGGGAGAAGGGCTGTGGGGGGAGTGGCGTTTGCGGTACTGCTCCTCTTTCTTCATGACTACGAGCTCCTGGATAGCGTCTGCTTGGCGCTCCAGGATGCTTATGAGCCGATCCGTGCTTTGCTGCCAGTGCTCGGTGCTTTGCCGCTGGTGCGCTGCATTTTCCTGGCGGATCCTGCTTTCTCTATCTCTCCAGTTCTGTGCTTTCTCATTCTTTTTAATAGATTGCCGCATCACTTCTTGCAGCATGTCTTTGCTTTTTCACGGTCTCTTCCTGAGTCTTTGCAGTCTCTGAGCAGGCGATAAGAGGGACGGCTGAGGTCTCAAGGTTGATGCAGCTGTTTAGGCAAAATGCAACATTTAACAGAGGCAGCATTGTTTATACCAGACAGAGTAATGATTCCCCCCGCACTTAAGGAGTAGAAAACACACTGGGTCAACACAATAGCATAATTTTCCCGTCCGAAACAGAGCGCACATCCCACGGGAGCCTCAAAATCATAGAATCATAGAATCTCAGGGTTGGAAGGGACCTCACGAGGTCATCTAGTCCAACCCCCTGCTCAAAGCAGGACCAATTCCCAACTAAATCATCCCAGCCAGGGCTTTGTCAAGCCGGGCCTTAAAAACCTCCAAAGAAGGAGACTCCACCACCTCCCTAGGTAACGCATTCCAGTGCTTCACCACCCTCCTAGTGAAAAAGTTTTTCCTAATATCCAACCTAGACCTTCCCCACTGCAACTTGAGACCATTGCTCCTTGTTCTGTCATCTGCCACCACTGAGAACAGCCGAGCTCCATCCTCTTTGGAACCCCCCCTCAGGTAGTTGAAAGCAGCTATCAAATCCCCCCTCATTCTTCTCTTCTGGAGACTAAACAATCCCAGTTCCCTCAGCCTCTCCTCATAAGTCATGTGCTCCAGACCCCTAATCATTTTTGTTGCCCTCCGCTGGACTCTTTCCAATTTTTCCACATCCTTCTTG
This sequence comes from Terrapene triunguis, assembly GCF_002925995.2. Classification (NCBI taxonomy): domain Eukaryota; kingdom Metazoa; phylum Chordata; order Testudines; family Emydidae; genus Terrapene; species Terrapene triunguis. The sequence goes on from NW_020696653.1 coordinate 23,437, forward strand.
TAGTGTGGGGCCCAAAACTGGACACAGTACTCCAGATGAGGCCTCACCAATGTCGAATAAAGAGGAAGTAATGGTGAGTAAGGGGGACTGATTGTTTCAGGGCTGCACTGTCCTCTGGGTTTCTGTGCCTTGGGGAGAGCCAACAGCTTCAGGGGGCACCTACACTGAACACTGTCCCAACATTTTCCACAGGAGTTTGTCCTGGATGATATGTTGCTGCTGAGGGTGACCTGGGAAGCAAGGGAGGGTCTTCTACTGCAATGCGGCTTCCGCCCTGGCCCATATGCAGCTTGCCTGTGTGCAGCAATGGTTCCCCCGCCCCTCGCTGCACTGTGGCGCAGACACGTTAGCCTGGCTGGGACAAGGACTACGGTGGGTCTCCCGATAAACCTGCGCAAGCGCATTGCACACGTTCTGGATGAGACATTCGAGGAGATTACCGAGGCCGATTACCACGATGTGATAAACCACATCAATGCACTATTCCGCATCTAGGCATGCATGCCTAACTCTCCTCTCCCAAAGAGCCCGCACTGAAAAAATTGCTTCCCGGAAAAAAAAAAAACGCTTACCAGGAACCTGCTCTTCTGTTTGTCCTC
>NW_020696654.1:0-4568 GCF_002925995.2 Terrapene triunguis
CATTGGCTGGAAACAGGGAACCGCGGCCAATGGGAGCTTCGGGGGAGGTACCCACAGGCAAGGGCAGCGCGCAAAGCTCTCTGCCTCCCCTCTCCCAGGGGCTGAAGGGACATGGTGCCGGCCGCTTCCTGGAGCGGTGCAGGGCCTGCGGGGCCATGGAGGTGGCAATCTCGCGGGCCGAATCCAAAGCCCTGAGGGGCCGGATCCGGCCCACAGGCCATAGTTTGCCCACCCCTGGTCTAGATAATACAGTTCTTTAAATGTGGGGAAGATAACTTAAAAAAAAATAGCAGCCAAAAACCACACCTCATTCAGTCTTGTTTTTAATTACACTTTATTACATGTTTTAAGTTATGTAAAGTTTGGTGTAGATATAGCTTTGACTTCTATGTGTTAGGACCCAAAGTAACACTAATGACGTAAGTCTAATCCTCTTGTTTATATTTCAGATAAAACGAGATGACCTTGAAAAAGAAATTTTGTCATCCACAGAAGAAACTGAGCTTTTTTACAACAGGGGAGTTTAGGAAATGGCTTTAACTTTTAAGTGTGCTTTTGATGAAACTGAATTTGTACATCCATACAAGGCTTCAAACCTAAATCAATGTGTCTAATGTATTTTCGAATAATGAAGTCATGGGGGGCTTCAGACCGGGCTTGGAACAGTACATTTTTAAATGGACAGACTAATCTAAACCATCTGCAAGATCCCCCCATACAATCCTGTGTGTGAAAATAGCTTAATAATGCCTATACTTTACATGTGATTAACTCCAGAAAGAGAAAAATATTGTATAACTGTACCCATCAGAAACATCCAGCATTCTGTACTTTCTCCCAAGGCAATGTGGTTGATTCCCTACTTATTAAAACCTATAACTACATATTACTTAAAAGGCTTTATTTTCCCATTGTTCCCTCTTTTGAAATACAACACAGGGAAGATGACTGGTAAAAGGATAAACGTCAGTGGGGGGGAGAAGGAAGGTGTTTTCCCTTCTTACAAAGCTTTTAATGCTGCTTCGCACTTAGTGACTGAGGTAGCAATGTAGTATTAATATTTTCATCTGGGGAGGTGACTTTGAGCCCAGGATGTAGGGTGAGAACAAGATTATCCCCACAAAACGTAGAAGTCAATAGACTTGATCAAGGGATAAAAAATAAGTGACATATGGGAGTCATGTTGGGTTTACTGGTTAATGAAATGATTTTAAAACAGTACAACCCTGCTGGTAACACAACTTTGCTTAAACTTAATTGGGAAGATGTTCAGGTAGAGGGTGTCCAGAAACAAACTACAGAACCAACCTCAGGAACTTCCCCTGAAATTCACTCTTCAGATGCAAGTTTTGAGGCCTGATTCAAAAGCCACTGAAATCAAAGGGAGTCTTTTCCCTTGACTTCAGTGCTCTTTGGGTCAGACCTGAAGAAGACAGCAGCTGTGGTTTTCTGATCCTACAGTGAGAGGAGTTAGAAATAAATCTTTGTTGCTACAGAGTGACTGTATTCATCCAAATTAGCTTGCATGTGAAAACCGCTCCAGAGAAGAGAATGAAGGCACATTTCCTGCATTATTATTGCTTCAAGCAACTTCAGCATGTGTATCTACACTAGGGAGAAAAGGTGACAGTGCGAACAGCTCCTCTAAGGCTGTGGAGGAGTTTCTATGAGGGGAAACATGCTTGGGTAAGGTATTATGGATTAACCTTAACCTGTTTATTATTCCTTATTCGCTGTCCCTTCATTTAACTCAGAGGGGTGAGGAGAAACAAATAGGTCTTTCCTGGGGCGGAAGGCGAATAGTTATAGCAGGCCACCAAATAACTGTGGCAGAGTATTCAGCTGTCATGGTATCTGGTTATGAAGCTGTATGGCAAATAGAACACAGCAGAATCACGGTTAGCAGGGGGCTCTAACTCCATTACTGAGGCAGCTCTGCAAGGTGTGGGAGTGCACAGGCTGCAGGTGATGCCTACAGCTTATCAATTATTTCATAATTGATTTTACAGAAATAATCTCTAAACAGAATACCACTCACAAATTAGCACTTTCAGCCATATCTTTGCCACGGCCTCAGAGAGAAGATGGCATAAGGCAGACTCCTGCCATTTTAAATCTGAAGGTTCTCATTTTCTCACACTTTGTAGCTACCTTGCAGCCCTTACAATCCTTCCTCATAGGAAAGCAGAGGCAGGCACAAAAGAAGCTGGTAGGAAAATAGCTATTTTTGAGAAGTTGTGGCATGCTGCCAAAACTATAAATTAGGAGGCTACAGGAATGGCTGCTTAATCATATTACACACAGCACCGACTGCCACTTACTACTGCTACATTCCATAATCAGTTTTATTTTTCCTCTTGCCTGATTATATTTAGAGTGGCAGTAGATCTTTTGCTACTCCTACAGAGGATATCTATGTATTCTGTCGGTGGTATTATATAGCTCTCCAAAGGAATATACCGTAAAAACCCCAACTGGTAGTAGGAAGAAAAACAAAGCCCTTCTCACACAGTAATGGCAGCAAAAGCTGTACTACATGGATTATGGTGAGACTTCACTGATGTGACTATTTATAAAAGGATTGTGAGTAGCTTGTTTAGATCAGCTCACTCATTAGGTATCAATTGGCTATAGTATTTTTTTTTTTTTTTAAATAAAAGTATCCTGGCCCTTTCAAGAACCATCATTTTCAAAGGGAGAGAAATGGTTTTAATTGCTATAGTAAAGTCATAATAAATCCTACAGTTACAGTCACACCTCTGTCCTATTGTTCCATCATTACTCCTGTACCGGCAACATACTAAAGGTGAACTCCGAAGGAGTTTACCGATGTTCTTGCTACACATATGTTAACTTCCATTACTATCAACAGAATATACCGCCCCCCCCCCCTTTTTTTTTTTTTTTTTACAATGTTTAATATTAGCCACAGTAAAGGCTAGCATGAACAATTAAGAAAGCCAAGCAAAAGTACTATAATGGACCAGGTCTCAACAAACCTAGATTCATAAATTCCAAGGCCCAATGGGATCACGGTGATCATCTAGACTGACCTCCAGTGTATCACAGGCCATAGGCTCTAGAAATTATTTGTGGGGAAGTTCTATCTTTTAGAAGAACATCCTATCTTGGTTCAAAAATTGGCAGTGATGGAGTATCCACCATCATGACCCTTGGTAAATTGTTCCAATGGTTAACTACTCTCACCTTTAAAATCTACACCTTATTTCCAGTCTGAATTGGTCTAGCTTCAATTTCTAACCACTGCTTGACTTTCAGACCCACATATTGCATTTGTAGGGCTGACAGTTGCAAAAATGGCTATTTGTAGGCTGAACATATCCACTATGGCAGTGGTTCCAGGCCAATGGGAGCTGCTGGAAGCGGCGGCCAGTACATCCCTCGGCCGGCCTGCGCCATTTCCAGCAGCTCCTATTGGCCTGGAGCAGCGAACCGTGGCCAGTGGGAGCCACGATCGGCCGAACCTGTGGACATGGCACGTAAACAAACCGGCCCGGCCCGCCAGGGGCTTTCCCTGCACGAGCGGTGGAACAAGTTTGGGAACCACTACACTATGGAAATCAGAACCTGGAGTCTCATACTGTCACTTCTCAGCACAGAACCACACTTGGTTAACAAAGGGTTGCTGATTTTACCAGTTACACTCAAACTCTCCTTTTAACCCTTGTGAAAATCTGTAGGTGTCAAAAAACCATTACGAAGAAAGATACTGCTCTAGAGGAACACAGTTCACTGATTTCTGGAGATAGAAAGAATAAGTTAAATTTCAACGAGGACATTACTATCTGTCCCTTTGAAAGTTAGCAAAACAAACTGGTTACGATCTACATCGGGTCTGTTTTGTTATGTATGGCATCAAGGCTGTAGCAGTGTAGGTGATGCACTACTTCATACAAGTGCAAATGGCCCACCTTTCTTCTCATAGGATAAATGTATCACCTGGGGGCTAGAGGGAATTTAAACTTAATTTTGCACACCTTCCATTGAAATTCTCTTCCCCACCTATTACAAGAGTTTGCTTATACCACCTTGCTGTACATTCAATATAAATAAAAACGCAACACAATTCTTTTTAAATTAGACATTGTGGTTGAAATATTGTAAATGTTTTAAGTTACCACGTTACTAAATATTTCTATTATTTTATAGTAATTAAAGAGCTGAAGCCTGTGACTTGATGATCATGACTATTCAAGCACAATTTACATGAAATACACAGGGCAATGGGTTCAGGAAAAAAAAATCATAATTTTTTATAGGCATAACTTTGCTATGTGTATAATTCCTGAAGTGCAAAATTAAGTTTCATTTGTTTTCATACAAAAACATTAGAATGAAAGGTTGAGACAAACAATAAGGAAATTTGCAACTAAAGAGTCTCCAAGACTGAACATAAAAGAAAATTAAATATCAAATATTTAGTTGGCAAATGAGAACTCCGCTTTTTTGTGAGTTATCCTAAACCATGCATGTTATTTCAACTACATGTTATTTTAATAAAGCTTGCTTTTTTTTTTTTTTTTTTTTTTTTTTTTTTTTTTTTTTTT
>NW_020696655.1:0-6543 GCF_002925995.2 Terrapene triunguis
ATGCTCCGGGGCTGGAGCACCCATAGAAAAAAATTGGTGGGTGGTCAGCACCCACCAGCAGCTCCCCATGGCCCTGCCCCGCCCCCCTGCTCCAGCACACCTCCGCCTCCTCCGCGAGCGCGCCGCCGTGTCCTGCTTCTCCCCCCTCCCTCCCAGCGCTTGCGCCGCGAAACAGCTGATTCGTGGGGCAGGGAGGGAGGGGCAGGAGGGGGAACGCGGCACGCTGGGGGAAGAGGCAGGGCCAGGACGGGGATTTGGGGAAGGGATCCAATAGGGACAGGGAGGGGGCGGAGTTACGGCGCGGACTTTGGGGATGGGGTTGGAATGGGGGCGGGGATGGGGTGGAGTAGGGGCGGGGAAAGGGGCGGGGGGGCGCGGGCACCCACCGGCGCCAGGGAAAGTTGGCGCCTATGCCCCCAGATGCCAATTCTGCAGGGAACCTAAATCCTAAAGTGTTCCCCGGAGTGATAGTGATGCTGACCTCACTGTCTGTGAGAAGGCCTGTGACCTAAGCTGGGTTGACCCCACGGACAGGCTCCGCTGTCCAACCCCTGGCTTGGTCCCAAGGCCATAGGGGTGTTGAGCCAAATGGACAGTGGAGAGACTTTGCCGCTTAAGTCTGAATGGACCCCGGAGGCAGATAGGAAAAGATTCCGGGGTGTACGAGCAGCCCCCAGGCATCACATACAAGGAGGTCACCACCCAGCTGGGGGAAGTAGCTCTGCAAGGGGGGACACTAGCAAGCCCCATGCAGGGGGCCCATGAATGTCAGAGCAGGCAGACCCCCTCCGTGGGACCTGAGATGTAATTACAGCCGGCAAATGGACACCAGGCGGTGCCATACCCAAAGACACAGGGAATCTTCGCCCAGGAGACCCTCGAAGGGTTAATGTGGCCAAGGGAAGACAGCCTGTAAGGCAGGCTCAGAGAGGGGCTGTGTGTTTATCCCTTGGGAGAAGCAGCCACCCAGCCAGGGTCTGGTTGCAGAGCTGGCCGGGGAGGGGAGGAGAACCAGACGGGCGTCCACCCCAAGCCCAGCAGTATTCTCCTGGGCGCAGGCCCCTGTGATCCCCAGTGGGAGCGGAAGGTGGGGGTCAACGGGGAGACAGTCATGCGGTGGAGAGATTCTGGGAGCAAGAGACCCTTGTCAGTGTGGGGCAACCCCACTGGCTGCTGAGGGGCCGTGTAACTTGGGGGAAGGCTCCCAAATATAAACCATTTGCCCTGCCTATGGCTCAGATGCCTGTGCAGACACGGGGAGGATTGGGGAGGGCTCCGCCGGCAGGGGGAGTGCAGGGCGGAGCCCGATGGGGCAATCGCCACCTCATCCCCCCAAGAAGTAGATGGGGGGGAAATCCAGGGGCAATGGGACACGGACACTGAGATGACGCTGGCACGGCTGAAGGGGTGGGCCCGGACCAGGGAGTGGCCATTGCAAACCTAACTCTGAGGGGGGTGCTCGGATCCCCCGGGTTAAAGTGCCTGTAGTGAGGATACAGCTAAGATGGGCGCCCCAAAGAGGCTGGGGTGCCCAATCAGCGGAGGTGCTGATGCGGGATGGTTAGTTCAGTGTGTGGCAATAAATGGCTGCTTTTCAAGGTTTACAGCTCTCTGCATCTCAAGTGATTTCTTCCTAAAACTGTTGCCCCCAAGGATACAACAACGTGGCGACGAAGATGGGATCCCTGTGCTGCCCCAGCAACAGAAGAAAGTAGAAGTCAAGGTTAAAAAATAAATAAATAATAGAATAAAATAAAACCTTTTTTGCTGCTGGAAGGGGGTGAGAACTGGCTTGTTTGCACTGACTGTGCAAACTGAAACGAAAACCATGGCTACATTTACAGGGCCACTGGAACCTTTCAAGGAGAATATAGTGCAATGGCCTGTATATACTGAGCATTTTGAGCTTTTTGTTATTGCTAATGACATTACGGAAGAGAAGAATGTGCCAATATTCTTACGTGTTGTAGGGGCTAAGACCTACTTCCTGCTACGCAGCTTACTCCACCCTGTTAAGCCAGAGACCAAATCTTACAGTGACATTGTGGAAATCCTGGGGAACCATTTTTCTCCCAAACCATTGGTAACTGCTGAACGATCTAGGTTCCACAAAAGAGACCAAAAAGAAGACGAAACAGTTGTACAATTTGTAGCAACTTTGAGAAAGCTTGTGGAACACTGAATTTAAGGAGATGTTAAATGATGCCTACGTGACAGGTTAGTGTGTGGCCTGCACAGTGAAGCTATACGGAAGCGCCTATTGACAGAGGCTCAGCTGACCTTACAGAAGGCTGTTGATATTGCGGTCTCCATGGAACTGGCTACAAAGGAGGCACAATACATCAGTGCATCCCCTAGGGTGCATAAGGTGTCACAAGAACCTGCCCACAAAACTGTGGGGAGTCAGGAATGTTACCGCTGTGGTAAGCCGGGTCACCCTGCATCAGAATGCTGGTGTAAGGACCTGGTGTGTCGACACTGTGGCAAAAAGGGACACATTGTGTGTGCCTGTAAACAAAAGAAAAAGAGCCCTGTGGTCTGGCCGACCAAAAAGGGAAATCTGCATACCCTAGAGCAGACCCAGGATGACCAAGGAGATACCTCCTCACAAGAAGAAGAGCCACTCCACGTTTTGTCTTTGGCAGTGGGCTCACATGAATACTGGGTAACCCCGTTGATGGATGGCAAACCTATACGCATGGAACTGGACACCGGTGCAGCCGTTTCGCTGTTCTCAGAGACTGTGTATAAAGAAAAGCTACAGCATCTTCCACTTAAGGCAACAAAAACAGTGCTAAGACATATACGGGAGAAGCTGTGCCCATATTGGGCACTACTGATGTTAAGGTGGAGCTCAATGGACAGGCTGCTAAATTGCCACTGTTTGTGGTGAGAGGTAATTACCCAGCCTTAATGGGTAGGTCTTGGCTTAGGAAGATCCAACTGAACTGGGCAGAAGTGCACCGAATGACTAAAGAAGAAACCGGTCTGACCACTATACTAAGGAAACATGCTGCTGTTTTTGGAGAGGATCTGGGAAGTATGAAGGGAATCACTGTGACATTGAAACCAACCTTCCACACAAACTTCCTCATGGATAGACTTTACAAAAACTAGACAAGCCATTTACAAGACAAACTTTGCCTCTCTACAAAGGAAAAAGGACACTAAACTATCTAAACTGCTACATGCCACAAGGAGCCACAACAGTAGTTCCCTTAACCCACCCAGCAATATTGTTAATCTTTCCAGCTATACTCTTAGCCCAGCAGAAGAGTCTGTCCTATCTCGGGGCCTCTCCTTTTGTCCCTCCAGACCCACGAACATGATACAGTTCTGCGGTGACCTAGAATCCTACTTTCGACGTCTCCGACTCAAAGAATATTTCCAACATACCTCTGAACAGCATACTAACCCACAGAATCCCCCCTACCAGCACTACAAACAAAAGGATTCTGCGTGGACTCCTCCGGATGGTCGAAACAACAGACTGGATTTCTACATAGATTGCTTCCGTCAACGTGCAAAGGCTGAAATTGTGGAAAAGCAACATCACTTGCCCCATAACCTCAGCCATGCTGAACACAACGCCATCTACAGCCTCAGAAACAACCCTGACATCATTATCAAAAAGGCTGACAAAGGAGGTGCTGTCGTCATCATGAATAAATTGGAATATGACCAAGAGGCTGCTAGACAGCTCTCTAACACCACATTCTACAGGCCATTATCCTCTGATCCCACTGAGGATTACCTAAAGAAACTACACCATCTGCTAAAAAAAACTCCCTGACAAAGCGCAGGAACAAATCTGTACAGACACATGCCTAGAACCCCGACCAGGGACATTCTATTTGCTACCCAAGATCCATAAACCTGGAAATCCTGGACGTCCCATCATCTCAGGCATTGGCACCCTAACATCAGGCTTGTCTGGTTATGTGGACTCTCTCCTCAGACCCTACGCTACCAGCACTCCTAGCTATCTTCGAGATACTACTGACTTCCTGAGGAAACTACAATCCATCGGTGATCTTCCAGAAAACACCATCCTGGCCACTATGGACGTAGAAGCCCTCTACACCAATATTCCACACAAAGATGGACTACAAGCTATCAGGAACAGTATCCCCGATAATGTCACAGCTAACCTGGTGGCTGAACTCTGTGACTTTGTCCTCACCCACAACTATTTCACATTTGGGGACAATATATACCTTCAAGTCAGCGGCACTGCTATGGGTACCCGCATGGCCCCACAGTATGCCAACATTTTTATGGCTGACTTAGAACAACGCTTCCTTAGCTCTCGTCCCCTAACGCCCCTACTCTACTTGCGCTACATTGATGACATCTTCATCATCTGGACCCATGGAAAAGAAGCCCTTGAGGAATTCCACCATGATTTCAATAATTTCCATCCCACCATCAACCTCAGCCTAGATCAATCCACACAAGCGGTCCATTTCCTGGACACTACTGTGCTAATAAGCGATGGTCACATAAATACCACCCTGTACCGGAAACCTACTGACCGCTACACTTACCTACGTGCCTCCAGCTTCCATCCAGGACACACCACACGATCCATTGTCTACAGCCAAGCTCTAAGATATAACCGCATTTGCTCCAATCCCTCAGATAGAGACAAGCACCTACAAGATCTCTATCAAGCATTCTTAAAACTACAATACCCACCTGCTGAAGTGAAAAAACAGATTGACAGAGCCAGACGAGTACCCAGAAGTCACCTCCTACAAGACAGGGCCAACAAAGACAATAACAGAACACCACTAGCTGTCACCTTCAGCCCCCAACTAAAACCTCTCCAGCGCATCATCAGAGATCTACAACCTATCCTGAAAGATGATCCTTTACTCTCACAGATCTTGGGAGACAGACCTGTCCTCGCTTACAGACAACCCCCCAACCTAAAGCAAATACTCACCAGCAACCACACATCACTGAACAAAAACACTGACCCTGGAACCTATCCTTGTAACAAAGCCCGATGCCAACTCTGTCCACATATCTATTCAAGTGACACCATCATAGGGCCTAATCACATCAGCCATACCATCAGGGGCTCGTTCACCTGCACATCTACCAATGTGATATATGCCATCATGTGCCAGCAATGCCCCTCTGCCATGTACATTGGCCAAACCGGACAGTCTCTACGCAAAAGAATTAATGGACACAAATCTGACATCAGGAATCATAATACTCAAAAACCAGTGGGAGAACACTTTAACCTGTCTGGCCATTATGTCTACACTACGGGATTAATCCGAATTTAGATAATTCGAATTTGGGAAACAGGTTGTATAAATTCGATTGTGCGCGGCCACACTAAGCACATTAATTCGGTTTTTAACCACATTAATTCGGTGGTGTGCGGCCACACTACCCCATTAATTTAACCACATTAATTCGGTGGTGTGCGGCCACACTAACCCTAATTCGAATTAACAAAATCGATTTTGGCGCTACTCCGCTCGTCGAGGTGGAGTACAGAAATCGATTTTAAGTGCCCTTTAATTCGAATTAACTGGCTCTGTAGTGTGGACGGGTGAAGGGTTAATTCGGATTAACACAGCTAAATCCGAATTAAAGTCGTAGTGTAGACCAGGCCTATGACAGACCTGCGGGTGGCTATCTTAAAACAGAAAAACTTCAAAAACAGACTCCAACGAGAGACTGCTGAGCTGGAATTGATATGCAAACTAGACACAATCAACTCAGGGTTAAATAGGGATTGGGAATGGCTGAGCCATTACAAACATTGAATCTATCTCCCCTTGTAAGTATTCTCACACTTGCTTCTTATCAAACTGTCTGTACTGGGCTATCTTGATTATCACTTCAAAAGTTTTTTTTCTCTTACTTAATTGGCCTCTCAGAGTTGGTAAGACAACTCCCACCTGTTCATGCTCTCTGTATGTGTGTATATATATCTCCTCAATGTTTCACTCTATATGCATCCGAAGAAGTGGGTTGTAGCCCATGAAAGCTTATGCTCTAATAAATTTGTTAGTCTCTAAGGTGCCACAAGTACTCCTGTTCTTTTTGCGGATACAGACTAACACGGCTGCTACTCTGAAACCATTAAACCTGACAGTCCACCAAAATATCTGAAAGCCAGAACTGTGCCATATGCCATCAGCCCGAAGGTTGAAGAGGACCTGGAGCACCTGGTCACCAATGGAGTCCTAATACCAGTTACCCATAGCCCATGGGCAACTCCTATCATTCCAATAGTGAAGAAAGATGGTTCCCTCCGGATTTGCGAAGATTTTAAAGTCACTGTCAACCCGGTGTTGTGTGCAGAGCAATACCCACTTCCCCGCATCAATGAACTCTTCACAGGCCTGGCTGGAAGTCAAAAGTTCAGTAAGATTGATCTGAGTCAAGCGTATTTACAGATGCACGTTGATGAAAAGTCCCAAGAGCTGTTGACTATTGTGACGCATAAGGGGCTTTATCGATACTGTCGCCCACCCTTCAGAATAACGTCTGCTCCCGCCCTGTTCCAGAGGGCTA
>NW_020696656.1:645-2650 GCF_002925995.2 Terrapene triunguis
CACAGCTCTAGGGGTACAATAATTCAGTCCAAAACCACTGTATACATTCCTATTGCCTTGTCTACACAAGCAAAATTGGGACCCATACCTATCAAGAAATGCGATTCCACCAGAGATAGCAAAGGTGGAGCAATTGAGGAGATTAATAGGGGTCTAGGGGTCTGGAGCACATGACTTATGAGGAGAGGCTGAGGGAACTGGGATTGTTTAGTCTCCAGAAGAGAAGAATGAGGGGGGATTTGATAGCTGCTTTCAACTACCTGAGGGGGGGTTCCAAAGAGGATGGAGCTCGGCTGTTCTCAGTGGTGGCAGATGACAGAACAAGGAGCAATGGTCTCAAGTTGCAGTGGGGGAGGTCTAGGTTGGATATTAGGAAAAACTTTTTCACTAGGTGGGTGGTGAAGCACTGGAATGCATTACCTAGGGAGGTGGTGGAGTCTCCTTCTTTGGAGGTTTTTAAGGCCCGGCTTGACAAAGCCCTGGCTGGGATGATTTAGTTGGGAATTGGTCCTGCTTTGAGCAGGGGGTTGGACTAGATGACCTCTTGAGGTCCCTTCCAACCCTGATATTCTATGATTCTATGAAGATAGCCTTTGTAACAGCTACCATGCCAACCATGAGGAAGCCATTTGTAGGCATTATTACCACAAATCCAGAATGCTTCACCATAACTAGCCTTTCCATTGTTTCCTTGTAGGTCCCATAGGGTGGCTTGTGGGGAAAGGGCAAAGAATGCAGCGCTGGTTTGCCAACCGGTGGCATTTAGTAGAGGAACAGTGAGATTTATACCAGGACCAATATAAAATCTACATGTACTAATGCCTGCAAACCAGGTATGATTACTTGTACTGGCTTGCTGATAACATATGAGACCAGTGGGTGGAGAGCGTAAACAAATAGGCTGGGGCTTAAGAGTGCTACTATAGTGGGAATTCCAAGAGCCATTGTGTAGACCATAAGGAGCTTCCGCAGTACAGTTAGATTGCAAACTTAAATTGTCAGAGGTGCTACTGCTGGTAACCATCCACCTTTGACAATAGTCTGACCAATTTTGGGGAACTACTCTCCAGGGCAATCCAGCTGAATGGTGGGGAGTCTGGGCACATATCCAACAGTGAGAGAGATTAAACTCACGGGCAAAGGCAATTTTCAGGGCCTCATAGGTATTGGTAGCCATATCTGCAGGGATGGCTCCCCATCCTGCATGCGATGTGGGTGAAACAGTAGGTAACAGAAGGATTGCTTCTGTGAGAAAAAGAAATGTTGTGAGAGACCCTAAACCTAAACCCATATTGTAATTACAACAACCCAAATGCCCAGAAGATAAGAATTATTGACACCAAACAAATCAAAAAATAAAAGGACCAGGACCATAAGTTAGGTCGGCCTACTGTGAATAGATAGAACCAATGCTCAGGTTTTCGCGGGGAGTGCGCTGTGGCTGTTCAGAGAGATCACTAGGCATTCCCAGTGACCCTTACTGTCTTTTGAATAACAGCTTAAGTCCCAAATCATCGCTGCCAGTCTTCTCTGCAGGCTGGACAGTCATAGATTCTAGGACTGGAAGGGACCTCGAGAGGTCATCGAGTCCAGTCCCCTGCCCGCATGGCAGGACCAAATACTGTCTAGACCATCCCTGATAGACATTTATCTAACCTACTCTTAAATATCTCCAGAGATGGAGATTCCACAACCTCCCTAGGCAATTTATTCCAGTGTTTAACCACCCTGACAGTTAGGAAATTTTCCTAATGTCCAACCTAGACCTCCCTTGCTGCAGTTTAAGCCCATAGCCTCTAAGGATAGAACAAGAAGCAAAGGTGAACAAGTTTTCTCCCTCCTCCTTATGACACCCTTTTAGATACCTGAAAACTGCTATCATGTCCCCTCTCAGCCTTCTCTTTTCCAAACTAAACAAACCCAATTCTTTCAGTCGTCCTTCATAGGTCATGTTCTCTAGACCTTTAATCATTCTTGTTGCTCTTCTCTGGACCCTTTCCAATTT
>NW_020696656.1:2660-3105 GCF_002925995.2 Terrapene triunguis
AATGACTTCTCGTGTCTTGCTCACAACACACCTGTTAATACATCCCAGAATCACGTTTGCTTTTTTTGCAACAGCATCACACTGTTGACTCATATTTAGCTTGTGGTCCACTATAACCCCTAGATCCCTTTCTGCCGTACTCCTTCCTAGACAGTCTCTTCCCATTTTGTATGTGTGAAACTGATTTTTTCTTCCTAAGTGGAGCACTTTGCATTTGTCTTTGTTAAACTTCATCCTGTTTAACTCAGACCATTTCTCCAATTTGTCCAGATCATTTTGAATTATGACCCTGTCCTCCAAAGCAGTTGCAATCCCTCCCAGTTTGGTATCATCCGCAAACTTAATAAGCATACTTTCTATGCCAATATCTAAGTCGTTAATGAAGATATTGAACAGAGCCGGTCCCAAAACAGACCCCTGCGGAACCCCACTCGTTATGCCTTTC
>NW_020696657.1:0-4204 GCF_002925995.2 Terrapene triunguis
TAGCAGCCCACGGTGTCTGCGCGGAAAGGACTGAGAACAGGCCCCAACGGAACTGCCTCTTCCTTCCCCACCCCGCAGCGTGTGGCGCTGCCACAAAACAGGCAGGAATCGCCGACAGGACAGAAAGTAGCTTCAACTGAAGGAGCGAGTCTGCCTGGCTGAGGAGAATCCCAAACCGTGGGCCTCTGGGGCCAGAGCCCCGTGGGTCAGAACTCACTGGGCACAATGTTAGTCCAGGGGGCCTGGTTCCAGGGTCACCTAAACCCAGGGCCTGGGGTGCTGGATGCCTTTGCCCTGGTGTCTCAGGCACCTCCTGAGTATTACTGCAGCGGGCCTGCGTGGCTGGATCAGCACCGTCTGTCCTGGATGGCAGCAGCTGAGGACGCAGCAGAGCACACCAGAGTGACACACTCGCATAGATGCTCCAGCCCCCCGGCGTGTCAGAAGGTCCCAGAATTGCAGACTTTGTATGTGCTGCAGGTGTCTAGCTGCCTGGCAGATGTTGGCTGGCGGGATCCAACCTGGGACCTCGTGAGCTTAGCGCCGGAGCCTCTCCCGCATGAGCTAAAACCCAAGCGGCTGTTAGCTAAGGCTCCAGAGCAGACTTTTTGATCTCTGTCTCTAAGTGGTCCTGGTGCCACTAGATGGGCCAGAACACCACACCCAGCAGGTGTGTGGGTTCCCCCTCAAGTGCAGGGATGGGCCTTGTATGATTTTCAGCAGTGCCTGTGTCCCATGGAGAGTGCATCAGAGTCAGGCACCTGAGTCAGGCACTTCTGCAAATCCCACTAAGCACCTGTGTGCTTCTTTAGGTGCCTAAACCCCTTTGTCAATCTGGGCCTCGTTCAAGCAACCCAGACAAACTCGTAAAAACTGGCAGGAGTTGATCACACTTGAAGAGTGTTTCTTTTCAGCTCCCTGAGCAAGGGGCAGGTAGTTCTCCTGTCAGAGATACCAGCTCCGGGAGATATTAATACACACAGCAGGGGATGCTTTCCATTAGCACAGTCACAAAGCATCATTACCATCGTCATATGGGAGCTGCTTGCTAATGAGGGGATGGGAGTGCGCTCTTCTTCCTGCTCTTCTGGGCTCCCTTTTTCCCACTTCCCCTTCGACTGAGACGGCTCCTCCCTCGTCCCTGGACCAGAAAGAAACATTCGTAACATTTCGCTTTTCCATATGTTATCCCTGGTTTACAGAGGATGGAAGTCGGGCCCAGAGCCCTGAAGCGAATTGCCCAGGGTCGGACTAAAGGTTGTGGGAAGAGCTAAGCAGAGAACTCCGATCTCATGGCTCTTCGCTGGAGGCTTTTACCACACGAGGCTTCCTCTGACCTAGGGGCCAGTTTCTTTTCCATGATGTATTCTACTCTTCCCCTCCCCTTGCACACCTTTCCTGTCAGTGATGGGCAACAGGCCTCATTTGCACTTAACCCCCCCAAAAAGTAATGGCTCAGCTCTGGTACGGTTCCCGCTGTGACCTGCTGAGACATTCTGGAGCATTTTACTGATGAAATGGACCCGATCCAGGAGACAAGAAATGATTTCCTACAACGTCCAGCCTCTCTGTTCTCCTTACAGCCTGGAGCAATGTTAGTACTCCCCACCCACAGTGCCAGACCCCCAGAGGGGGGTGACCTGACACTGTCAGCTCTCCCCACCTCAGCGATGGACTTCAGCCACCCTCTCCAAGAGGATCCGGCACTAAATGGATTCCAGAGTCTGAGGTTCCCATCACTGTCCCGTGAGAAGCCCTGATGTGTAAGGCTTGTAGAGTGACTGGTGTGAGTGTTCCTCACATGCTCCTCGCTAACCATGTGGATTGAATCCTCACCTGTAAGATCCAGTTCGACTTTTTCTGTGTTCTCCTGCAGCTTCACCTCCTCTGACTCCACCTGGGTCTCAGCTGCTTTCTTCTTCAGGGACAAGTGCGCCCACCTTCGTGGTGAGGAAACTGTTCTCTCCTTATCGCTCTCTGCCATCGAGGTGTCAGATTGGCTACAGACACAGAGTCTTTTCATGCCTGATAGGATGGTCCATGAGCATTTGCTTCTCTGGGGCTTCTCTGGCAAGGCCTGTTCTTGCTGGCTGAGGACAGAGCATGCCTCGATTGCTGCAGGTTGGACGAACACTTTGTGCACGTGGATCTCTCTGTGCTCCCTAGAGGCGAGTCTTTGGAAAAAGGAACGAAGCCTGGAGTAGAAAGAAGGAGGAAATGGGGTTTTCTGTCATTCTCTAAAGGAAGGGAATTAGTTTGCCCAGGATTCACAGATCCAAGAGACTGGTCTTTTGAACCCATCTGCTCCTCTAATAGCCAGGACTTGATCATACAACTGAGAACATAAGCAACACAAGACCGCCCAGACTGGGTCAAACCAAAGGTCCATCTAGGCCAGTGTCCTGTCTTCCGACAGTAGCCAGTGCCCCAGAGGGAATGAACAGGGAATGATCAAGTGATCCATTCCTGTCGCTCATTTCCGGCTCCTGGCAAACGGAGGTTAGGGACACCATCCCTATGCATCCTGGCTAATAGCCATTAATGGACCTCACCTGCCTGAATTTATCTAGTTCATTTTTGAACTCTGTTATAGTTTTGGCCTTCACAACATCCTCCGGCAAAGAGTTCCACAGGTTAACTGTGCGTTGTGTGAAAAATACTGCCTTTTGTTTGTGTGAAACCTGCTGCTTTATTAACAAAGTCTTCAAAGGGGGCACTAGGGTGTGAACCAAGGACCATTTGATCTGCAGTCAAACACTCTACTCCTGAACTCTACCCCCATGATTAAACCCAGCTGAAGGTGAAGACACATGGGACCATGGTGAAACAGGAATTCTTCTGGGGAAGTTCTAGGGCCTGTGTTTTGCAGGAGGTCAGACTAGATGATCAGGGCTGGCCTTAGAGCCTTTGAAACTCTGAATTTATGAACATCCCAGGTTCTCCCCTTTTGTTCTCTAACAGGAAACCTCCATCCACCAGATCTGTAATTCCTCCCATCCTAGCACAGTCGCTGGCTACATTTCCTAGCCTGACTCTCACCCCATGGATCTCACGCCTCCTCTGCCATTGGGCAGACATGGAAACAGCAAAGGTCAATTTCTATTTTCCTTGGTCACTGCCTGGGCCTAGTTGCAAAACTGCTTCATTATTAACCCCGCTCCTTTGTGCACAGAATGTTGGGACTCTGGGAACAGATGGGGCCAAGCTGAAAACCAATAAACCTCTGTTCCCAGAGAAGCCAGGAAAAGGAACAAAAGATTCAACAGAGGGTCCTGTGGCACCTTTAAGACTAACAGAAGTATTGGGAGCATAAGCTTTCGTGGGTAAGAACCTCACTTCTTCAGATGCAAGTAAGTGAGGTTCTTACCCACGAAAGCTTATGCTCCCAATACTTCTGTTAGTCTTAAAGGTGCCACAGGACCCTCTGTTGCTTTTTACAGATTCAGACTAACACGGCTACCCCTCTGATACTGAACAAAAGATTGTCATCGAGAAGGATTAAGGGTCTGGAAGGATGGATTAGCAGCTGCAAATATGTTGACTTCTTCTCAACTATTGGAAAATCTGGAATTTATTAGCATGGGGAAAATAATCAGTAAACTTTAAATGAAGAATTTCCCACACTATTTATAACATCCAGTCAGAAGTTGGGCCACCAACACAATAACAAAGAAATCACACCGAGACCCATGAGAAATGTACGCTACAGTTTATTTAAACCCCTTTCCTGGAAAGGAATTGCAGGGGGGAATTTACACGTCTATTGTATATAGCCCAATGGGGGCATAGCAGAATTTGTAGAGAGTTTTGAAGTCTATCTCCATGAGATTATTTCTGAGAGAACTGCCAAGATGACTGCCAGGGGATGGGAGTGGAGCTGTATCACTTTCAATAGCTTAAGATTTATTTCTTCTGCATTATTTGAGCTCATTTATGTGTGTTTCAATCATGTAAACTCTGAGATAGATATTGTCTCAATACACGTACATTAGACAATCATTACATGAGACGAAAGGTTTAGATTCACAACTTGAAGGCAAGGAGTGCATTGGGGCAACTCCAAGGGAAATACTATTTACGGAGATATCAATCTAAATTCTACACGAGTTTTGTTATCTTCCCTTTAGGTTATACCCATGGAAATTCACCCATACTCGTCTGCTGAAAGATCAAATCATGGAAATCTGCCTCCAGAGAACGTGGA
>NW_020696658.1:0-3284 GCF_002925995.2 Terrapene triunguis
TTGTCTCTTGTATTCATTAAATGGAGCATCTCTTGTCACTGTCCAGCAATAGTCTGCAAGCATTGATGGGCTCCATTTGCCCTGATAGCATTTCTCCATTGTTGCAATGTCCTGGTGAAATCGCTCGCCGTGCTCGTCGCTCACTGTGCCGCAGTTCAGTGGAAAAAAATCTAGATGAGAGTGCAAAAAATGTATCTTTAGTGACATCTTGCAACCAAGGCTTTTGTATGCCTTGAGGAGGTTTCCCACCAACAACCTGTAGTTGTCTGCCTTGTTGTTTCTGAGAAAATTTATTGCCACTAACTGGAAGGCTTTCCATGCCGTCTTTTCCTTGCCATGCAGTGCATGGTCAAATGCATCATCTCGAAGAAGTTCACGAATCTGAGGACCAACAAAGACACCTTCCTTTATCTTAGCTTCACTTAACCTTGGAAATTTTCCACAGAGGTACTTGAAAGCTGCTTGTGTTTTGTCAATGGCCTTGACAAAGTTCTTCATCAGACCCAGCTTGATGTGTAAGGGTGGTAACAAAATCTTCCTTGATTCAACAAGTGGTGGATGCTGAACACTTTTCCTCCCAGGCTCCAATGACTGTCGGAGTGGCCAATCTTTCTTGATGTAGTGGGAATCTCTTGCACGACTATCCCATTCGCAGAGAAAACAGCAGTACTTTGTGTATCCAGTCTGCAGACCAAGCAAGAGAGCAACAACCTTCAAAACGCCACAAAGCTGCCACTGATGTTGGTCATAGTTTATGCACCTCAAAAGTTGTTTCATGTTGTCATAGGTTTCCTTCATATGGACTGCATGACCAACTGGAATTGATGGCAAAACATTGCCATTATGCAGTAAAACAGCTTTAAGACTCGTCTTCGATGAATCAATGAACAGTCTCCACTCATCTGGATCGTGAACGATGTTGAGGGCTGCCATCACACCATCGATGTTGTTGCAGGCTACAAGATCACCTTCCATGAAGAAGAATGGGACAAGATCCTTTTGACGGTCACGGAACATGGAAACGCTAATATCACCTGCCAGGAGATTCCACTGCTGTAGTCTGGAGCCCAACAGCTCTGCCTTACTCTTGGCAGTTCCAAATCCCTGACAAGGTCATTCAGTTCACCTTGTGTTATGAGGTGTGGTTCAGAGGAGGAGGATGGGAGAAAATGTGGGTCCTGTGACATTGATGGTTCAGGACCAGAAGTTTCATCCTCTTCCTCTTCCTCGTCTGACTCAAGTGAGAATGATTCTGGTGCATCAGGAACCGGCAGTCCTTCTCCATGGGGTACTGGGCGTATAGCTGATGGAATGTTTGGATAATGCACAGTCCACTTTTTCTTCTTTGACACACCTTTCCCAACTGGAGGCACCATGCAAAAGTAACAATTGCTGGTATGATCTGTTGGCTCTCTCCAAATCATTGGCACTGCAAAAGGCATAGATTTCCTTTTCCTCTTCAACCACTGGTGAAGATTTGTTGCACAAGTGTTGCAGCATATGTGTGGGGCCCACCTCTTGTCCTGATCTCCAATTTTGCAGCCAAAATAACGGTGATAGGCTTTCTTAACCATAGTGGTTATACTGCACTTTTGTGATGCAAAAGTCACTTCAGCACAAACATAGCAGAAGTTATCTGCACTGTTCACACAAGTACGAGGCATCTCTGCTCACTTTGGCTAAACAGAAATGTGTCCCTTTGCAAAATCAAACACTGACAAATAAGAGAGCACGACACTGTATGATTTCTAGAGCTGATATAGGGCAATTTGTTCAGCAGAGTGATGTAAGCTTCGTTATGATTGCATCATCCATGACGTCTAGGAATAACATGATGCAATTCATATCATGTATGATGCAATACCAGCTTCAGATTGCATCATTCATTGTTTTGCCTAAAAAGCAAGTACTGTCCAAACCCAGTCATAGATTTATTCATAGATCCAGTCAAAGATGTATTTTAGTCATTTCTGGTTTAAATTGAGATCCCTTCCCTTTATAACTCACTTATCTTCCGCCATTTCCGAGTCAAGGGTCGTATATACTGATCCAATAGCATATCTTGAAAACTAGAGCCAATCAACAATTTTAAGCATCATTTTCGTTCTCAGTGACCCAGAATTAGTAAAGTTTGACTACATTTATTTCAGAAGCATTTTGGCTGTAGAGCAGTGTAATTTCTCTTTGAGGCCTACACAAATTCAATTTGTGGTTCTTAAGCACCTGGCTTCATGGCACAAAGATACTGTTGGTAATTTTTTGTAAAGTCTCCAAAACATCACTAAAATATAGTTTCTGTAAAATGTGAGATACAGAATACATTAAGGTTCAGCATAAAGGTTTCAGTTAACCCTCTTTCAGGATGCCATGCATTAACTCACTTGTGGATTTGTCATTTGTAAGTAACACTGCCATCGGATTAATACTGACTAAAAATGTTCTATAAAACATTTTTGATGTGAAAGAATGTTTAACTCCCAAGAAAGTGCCTGGTTCCAAGGAGGAACATCAACCAGGAACTGGTGCTTTAGATAGAGATAGGCAAGAAACAGGACATGAAAGTAAAGAGTATCCGAGACCTTGAAACACTGAATTAAATAATTGATTTTAATAGCATTTTGTATCTGTACTTGTAGTTATTTTCCTAAAGAAAGGCGGATTCTCTCTGGTTGGCAACCATTAAAATCTATTGGTTTATAACTAAAATAGCCTTTACACTAAACCTTAGCTTCTTTTTGGTAGCCAGGAGGAAACACTATAATCATAGTCAGTTATTTGGGCAATTATATAGCTTTGCTTACATTTATTCAGATTCTTAATTTTTACATTTTTTTATTGTGTTGGAAAATGGTAAATGATGCATTTCTTATTTACTAGATGATGATTAAATTGTGATTTTTGTTTAAAGCTGTATTTGTATATTCCAATTCAATTACATATTCACAAAAAACATTTTGTTTAAATTAATTAAAACTACCTTAAATGTGCTGGACACAAGAAAAAAGTATGTTTATCAAAACATATTTTGCATTTAAAACAAATTGATTTATTAAACAAAAGTCGTATTATCTGTAATTAGTGAATTGAACTGATTGTTTCTGGTCACCATGCCCTTCAAGATTTAGAACTAGCATACCTCATCCTCTCACGCCTAGTTTTTATTTATAGATTGGAAGAGGATAACAAGTTTTCCTGCTTTTTCAACTCTTAATTGGTTTCTTATTGTGAATGATCTAGCCATTGAACTGAACTAGCTGAATAAACTTAAATGAAGAAAATATACC
>NW_020696659.1:0-6667 GCF_002925995.2 Terrapene triunguis
AAATGGAGCAGTTTTTAGAGGGTGTTCCTGAGGAAATAGAAAGGTACATCCTAGATGGGAAGCCCAAAACTGTAACCGAGGCGGGGGAGATTGGAGCCAAATGGGTGGAGGTGACAGAAAAGAAAAAAGCTAGTAGCAGTTGGAGCGAATATCAGAAGGGGCAAGCCGAAACAAAACCTTACCACCGGGGACAACCCAAGGCCCCACCCACATCCCAAGGGAAACCCCAGACGCCTTCTCACCCCACCACACCAGTCTCCATCAACCAACATCGCCCCGGTGATACCTTAGCAGGGCGATGTTTTAAATGTAATGAACTGGGGCATATAAAGGCTCACTGCCCCAAGAACCCTAACCGATTACAGTTCATTACACCCCAATCACACCAAAGATCCCCAGACCCAGATGCCTCTCTCATACCCTCGGAGCGAAGGGAAACCTTGAGAGTGGGCGGAAAGAAGGTTATCGCTTGGAGGGACACTGGGGCACAAGTGTCAACTATCCACCAATCCCTAGTGGACCCCAAACTCATCAACCCGGAGGCTACAGTGACAATTCAACCCTTCGTGTCACAGTCTGTAACCTTGCCTACAGCCCAGTTGCATGTCCAGTACAAGGGCTGGGCAGGAATGTGGACTTTTGCAGTCTATGACAATTATCCCATCCCCATGCTGCTGGGGGAAGACTTGGCCAACCATGTGAAGCTAGCCAAGAGGGTGGGAATAGTCACCCGCAGCCAGGCTAAGCAAGCTTTCACCCCCATCCCTGTTCCTGAGCCGTCCACCAGGGCCCCGTCTGTGTTACCGGAGACCCAAACACAGGTGGTGGAACCGGATCCCCTGCCAACGACTGCAACAGCCGTAGTGGATCCAATCCCAGAGACCCAGCCAAAGCCAGTCCCGGAACCGGAACTGGCAACGCAACCAGCACCAGAACCATTGCCGGCACTGAGTCCAGCGCTTGCAAACCCGTCTACAACTCCAATGCCAGAGGGCACCAGCGAGCCTGAACTGGCGGAAGCAGCAGATAACCCTACCCAAGAGGCTCAGCCAGAGCCTGAGATACCACATAGTGCACCAGCGGACAGCGGTTCACAGTCAATGGAAACAGTCCCAGCACCTGCATCGCTTCCAGAGGGACCAAGCCCCAGTCCACAGTCCAAGGAGGAACTGATGTCTCCAGCATCAAGGGAACAGTTCCAGGCCGAGCAGGAAGCAGATGACAGCCTTCAGAAAGCTTGGGCGGCGGCACGGAGCACCCCACCGCCTCTCAGCTCTTCTAACCGATCCCGGTTTGTTGTAGAACAAGGACTTTTATACAAGGAAACTCTTTCTGGTGGGCACCAGGAAGACTGGCATCCTCAAAGACAGTTGGTGGTTCCCACTAAGTATCGGGTAAAGCTCTTGAGCTTAGCCCATGATCATCCCAGTGGCCATTCTGGGGTGAACAGAACCAAAGACCGGTTGGGGAAGTCCTTCCACTGGGAGGGAATGGGCAAGGACGTTGCTAATTATGTCCGGTCTTGTGAGGTGTGCCAACGAGTGGGAAAGCCCCAAGACCAGGTTAACGCCCCTCTCCAGCCACTACCCATAATTGAGGTCCCATTTCAGCGAGTAGCTGTGGATATCCTGGGTCCTTTCCCAAGGAAGACACCCAGAGGAAAGCAGTACGTACTGACTTTTATGGATTTTGCTACCCGATGGCCGGAAGCTGTACCCTTAAGCAACACCAAGGCTAAAAGTGTGTGCCAGGCATTAGCAGACATTTTTGCCAGGGTAGGTTGGCCCTCTGACATCCTTACAGATTCGGGAACTAATTTCCTGGCAGGGAACATGAAAAACCTGTGGGAAGCTCATGGGGTGAATCACTTGGTTGCCACCCCTCATCACCATCAAACCAATGGTCTGGTGGAGAGGTTTAATGGAACTTTGGGGGCCATGATACGTAAATTCGTAAATGAACACTCCAATGATTGGGACCTAGTGTTGCAGCAGTTGCTTTTTGCCTACAGGGCTGTACCACATCCCAGTTTAGGGTTTTCACCATTTGAACTTGTGTATGGCCGCGAGGTTAAGGGGCCATTACAGTTGGTGAAGCAGCAATGGGAGGGGTTTACGCCTTCTCCAGGAACTAACATTCTAGACTTTGTAAGCAACCTACAAAACACCCTCCGACACTCTTTAGCCCTTGCTAAAGAAAACCTAAAGAATGCTCAGGAAGAGCAAAAGGCCTGGTATGATAAACATTCCAGAGAACGGTCCTTCAAAGTAGGAGACCAAGTCATGGTCTTAAAGGCGCTCCAGGCCCATAAAATGGAAGCGTCGTGGGAAGGACCATTCACGGTCCAGGAGCGCCTAGGAGCTGTTAACTATCTCATAGCCTCCCCCACCTCCAACATAAAGCCTAAGGTATACCATGTTAATTCTCTTAAGCCCTTTTATTCCAGAGGGTTAAACGTTTGCCAGTTTACAGCCCAGGAAACAGATGACGCGGAGTGGCCTGCAGGTGTCTACTACGAAGGAAAAAGGAATGGTGGCGTGGAAGAGGTGAACCTCTCCACGACCCTGGGACGTCTGCAGCGACAGCAGATCAAGGAGCTGTGCACAAGCTTTGCACCGATTTTCTCAGCCACTCCAGGACGGACCGAACGGGCATACCACTCCATTGACACAGGTAATGCTCACCCAATTAGAACCCCATCCTACCGGGAGTCACCTCATGCCCAAGCTGCTATACAAAGGGAGATCCAGGACATGCTACAGATGGGTATAATCCGCCCCTCTAACAGTGCATGGGCATCTCCAGTGGTTCTAGTTCCCAAACCAGATGGGGAAATACGCTTTTGCGTAGACTACCGTAAGCTAAATGCTGTAACTCGTCCTGACAACTATCCAATGCCACGCACAGATGAGCTATTGGAGAAATTGGGACATGCCCAATTCATCTCTACTTTAGACTTAACCAAAGGGTACTGGCAAGTACCAGTAGATGAACCCGCTAAGGAAAGGTCAGCCTTCGTCACCCAGGCAGGGGTGTACGAATTCAATGTACTCCCTTTCGGGTTGCGAAATGCACCCGCCACCTTCCAAAGACTTGTAGATGGTCTCCTAGCGGGATTGGGAGAATCTGCAGTTGCCTACCTCGATGATGTGGCCATTTTTTCTGATTCATGGACAGAGCACCTGGAGCACCTGGGAAAAGTCTTCGAGCGCATCCGACAGGCAGGACTAACTGTTAAGGCTAAAAAGTGTCAAATAGGCCAAAACAGAGTGACGTACCTGGGGCACCAGGTGGGTCGAGGAACTATAAATCCCCTACAGGCCAAAGTGGATGCTATCCAAAAGTGGCCGGTTCCAAAGTCAAAGAAACAGGTCCAATCCTTCTTAGGCTTGGCCGGATATTATAGGCGATTTGTACCACACTACAGCCAAATCGCCGCCCCGCTGACAGACCTAACCAGAAAGAAACAGCCAAATGCAGTTCAGTGGACTGATAAGTGTCAAAAGGCCTTTAACCAGCTTAGGGCAACACTCATGTCTGACCCTGTGCTAAGGGCCCCAGACTTTGACAAACCGTTCCTAGTAACCACAGATGCTTCCGAGCGAGGCGTGGGAGCAGTTTTAATGCAGGAAGGACCGGATCAAGAATTCCATCCTGTCGTGTTTCTCAGCAAGAAACTGTCTGAGAGGGAAAGCCACTGGTCAATCAGCGAAAAGGAATGCTACGCCATTGTGTACGCGCTGGAAAAGCTACGCCCATATGTTTGGGGACGGCGTTTCCAACTACAAACAGACCATGCTGCGCTACAGTGGCTTCATACCGCCAAGGGAAATAACAAAAAACTTCTTCGATGGAGTTTAGCTCTCCAAGATTTTGATTTTGAAATACAACACATTTCGGGAGCTTCTAACAAAGTGGCTGATGCACTCTCCCGGGAAAGTTTCCCAGAGTTAACTGGTTAACAATTGTTCTTGGAATGAAACATATTGTTAGTTTTTATATAATCAGTAGTATGTCTAAAGGTACATGTGTCTTATTAACTCTGTTTTCTCCTAGAACTCCAGGAAGAAATCACAGCCAGTGTGGAACCGAACGTCCAACACTATCTGTGATTTGGGGGGCGTGTCATAACTATAAAGGGAAGGGTAACAGCTCTCTGTGTACAGAGACTCCAAATCCTTTTACCTGTAAAGGGTTAAGAGGCTCGGGTAACCTGGCTGACACCTGACCCCCAAGAACCAATAAGGAGACAAGATACTTTCAAATCTTGGGGGGGGAAAGGCTTTTGTGTGTGTGCTCTTTGTTTTAACGAGTGGTTCGCTCTGGGGACTGAGAGGGACCAGACATCAATCCAGGTTCTCCCCATCTTTCTAAACAAGTCTCTCCTATTTCAAACTAGTAAGTAAAAAGACAGCAAGGCGTCTTAGATTTACTTTGTTTTCTCAACTTGTAAATGTACCTTTTTACCAGAGTGTGTATCTTTGTTTGCTGTACTTTGAACCTAAGACAGAGGGGGGTCCTCTGAGCTCTTTAAGTTTGATTACCCTGTAAGCTATTTTCCATACTGATTTTACAGAGATGATTTTTACCTTTTTCTTTAATTAAAAGCCTTCTTTTTTTAAGAACCAGATTGATTTCTCCTTGTTTTAAGATCCAAGGGGGTTTGGATCTGTATTCACCAGGAGTTGGTGAAAGGAGGGTGGAAGGAAGGAGGGGGGATGGTTAACTTCTCCTTGTTTTAAGATCCAAGGGGGTTTGGATCTGTGTTCACCAGGGAATTGGTGAAAGGTTTCTCAAGGCTTCCCAGGGAGGGAATTCTTGTGATGGTGGCAGCGGACCAAAGCTAAGCTGGTAGATAAGCTTAGAAGTTTTTATGCAGGCCCCTACATTTGAACCCTAAAGTTCAAAGTGGGGATCCAGCCTTGACAGAGGCATCTCCATTAGCACACAGAATGGAGAACGAGATTCCAAGGCAAGAACCGCCTGAACTCTGGGACCAGAGGAGCAGGGAAGCAGTGCATGGTGGGGGATCTCTGCTCCAGATGTTAATGAACCTACGCCTGCACCCACCCAGCTCAGCAGTTATCAGACCAATTCTAGTAATAAATCCTTGATTGATATCCAAAATACTGAAGCAGACTAGTTGCATTGTGAGCTCCCTGGAAGAAAACACCACCCATAGCCAAGAGTGACCAGCTCCTATTGTCTAGCCTAAAGAAAACCCTGGAGTCATCAGCTTACCTAGAAACAAATCTAGTGTTCTCTCTTGAACCATTATTGTTTCTCTACCAAAAAACCCTACCTCTGTTCAAGTCTGTGTTCTGATGCCTGAATCCAAACTCTGCATCAGTTCCACTGGGACTCCATCTTCTCCTGACTGATCGTGCTGGGGGCTCTGCCTGTCTCCAGCACTCAGGACCCTGAGCTACCACCATCACCTGGGAACCCCGACCAGTTCAAGCTTCATGGATTGGTGAGATTCCAACTCACGCTCTCTCTGTTTTCTTTTCTACCTCAGGTTTTCTATATATGACTTTTGTAACCTTTAATACTGTAACTGTTATGTTGGTTTAGGCTCCTTGTGTGGTTATCACTATTATTCAATAAATAACTTTTATGGTCAAGCTGGTTGCTTCCCTCCCTCTCTCTCTCTCTCTCTGAACTTTACTCTTTTGTGGTTTTAGCTTCCCCCATTTACTCTGCAGCAACACTTCTCTTACCTAAGCTAAAGATCCCTGTAGTGCCAAAAAGCCTGTGGGGTTTGCTCATCAAGTGGGTTACTGCCAGTACAATTGTGACGTGAAAGTGGGGATAGAGACGTGCTGAACCTGTGACACAATGTAGAACTGATGAATGAAATTGTTTTTAATTGTTTACTTTATGAATATAACTTCATAAGTAAAGTTTTATGACTGAAACATCATTCATTCATAAAACCGGTTACCCCAATAACTGGCTAATTGAGAATTAAGATGCTTGTTAAGAGCCACAGTTGTTTAGCCTGCTGCCTTTGTAAGTTTCACTGTCAATCCAATTCCTGCTTAAATGCACTGTTTCAGTATTGTAACTTCTGTTCACCATTCATTACATTTGTCTACACTGTAACTTCTGTTCACCGTTTGCCATATTGTAATTCAAACCCCATTTTAAAACGCTTACTCCGTTTTGTAAAAGCTTGCAAAAAGCTAGATGTGTGAATGAGGTATGGATGGATGATGAAATCAACCTCCAGCCCCAGCCTGTCCTGATTAAATAGACTTCAAACACCAAGGGCTGAAGATGCAAACAAGAGCCCTAACAGAAGAGTCCACCCTAAAAAGAAAAAAAAACAAAGGTACAATAGATGGAAGATCAAAGCCAGTTCCGAGGTTGAAAGTCAGGTCTGCAATTGACGGGTGATCAATCACCAAACCCAGAGGCAGCATGACACAGCAAGACCTATAGACTCTGGATTCAAACTAAAGCCTACAAAAAGGATGGGTGAGATGGGAGACTTTGGAGGGTAACGTTCTGCTGCCAGCATGGAAGGGCATCAGTGCTCCCAACAGAGACCCAGCTCGTCCTTGTGCCCGGCTTTCCTGGCCACTTACCGCCACGAGTTACGAACCCAAGCTGCGAACTCAAGCCACGGACTCAAGCTACGTTCAGGACTGGTAACTATCCAGCA
>NW_020696660.1:0-481 GCF_002925995.2 Terrapene triunguis
CTCTGGCTCAGTTTTCACTTGCTGTCCTTGCAAACAGGTTCTGGAACCGGACTCGGAGCAACAGGGTGTGGTGCCTTTACAACCCCTTGCCGTCCCGCAACAAACGGTGAGAGAAACCCAGCTGGGCACAGCAGCGATTTCCCTGGCTGTAATGACTTCAGTCCAAGCCGTGGAGAGGAAGGTGGATTCTCACCTCACACGGTGTCTGAACCTGGAGGGGAGAACGGGGACGACTGAGAAGAAACTAATAGACTGTGAGAAGACAGTGGTGGAGTTTGGGAACCAGCTGGAGAGTAAATGGGCCGTGCTGCAGACTCTGATCCAGGAGAATAATCTGCTGCAGAGGAGGCTGGAGAACGTGGAGAACCTGCTGAAGAACAGGAACTTCTGGATCCTGAGACTCCCCCCAGGCACTAAGGGGCAGGTCCCCCAGGTAACAGTGTCCCAGCTGCAGAGGGATGCGAGCAAAATATAATAGAGA
>NW_020696660.1:491-2449 GCF_002925995.2 Terrapene triunguis
CTGACCAGTCAAACCAGCCTCCATGTCTCGTGCTGTTAACGTCAGGCTATCCATGACAACACCTCAGAGAAGCATAACGGGATAACTCAAGGGTGACTCCAAACCCGTCTTCTCTGAGAGAAACCTGAGGCCGCTTTGGAAGGGGCTTGGTGCGACTCACCTGGGGCAGTGAGCCAGCATGAGGCCTGTGCGTCACTTAAAGCCCAGACCAGGCCCAGAGGTCAATTTTACTGTGCCAATAGTAGGTCATTTCCTAACCTCTGTAAACACTGAGATGGGAAATGTCTGCCTGTTTCTGAACAGCCACTGCCTAGCATCCTGCCAGCGTGCTGGCTGCAGACGGGACCCAGCCCCTGAGATTAGGAATCAGGAAAGTCCAGACCTTTAGGTTTTCTTCATGTCAAGCCGATGGAGTGAATAATCTCTGGATTCTGTTTAATTTCCAGCTGATGAGGGGATTGTGATCAAAACCGAGGTGCAGCAAGTGGAGGATGTGCCAGGGACGTCGCTGGAGAGAGCAAAAGAGGAAGCTGTCCTGGGATCTTGGGAGCGTGTCCAGGACCCTGGGGAGGAACGTCCTGAAAACCTGGAGGTGCCAGGGATGTTGTTGGGAGGATTTGACGAGGAGGATTTCCAGGATCCTGGGGAGGTAACAGCCCGGGAGGTTGCATGCAGCTCAGGAACACAGCAGAGAAACCACGCAGAGAGCAGGACAGTGAACGCCGCTCACTGGGGCGGGGCCCTGATCGACCACCAGAGAAAGAGCACTCGAGAGAGACTGTTTGTGTGCACAGTGTGCGGGAAGAGCTTCAGGCTGAAGATAAATCTCGTCATCCACCAGAAGGGCCATGCAAACGAGATGCTGTACGAGTGCACAAACTGTGGGGAAAGTTTCAGAGCCAAGCAGAAATTTCTGCTGCATCTGCGACACCAGACAGCTGCGGGGGCCTGCACGCTCTCTGCTCCTCAGGAACGTTCAAGCCAAGTGGCTCCCCTTGCGTCCCAGCCCCGAAGCCAGACGGAAGACGGTTCCAGCGGTATCACAAAACGGGTCAAGAGGCTGGGTCACAAATCGAGTCTGAGCAAATACCAGCCGCCTCGTGTGCAAAGGACGTACACGTGCAGGGAATGCATGGAGCACTTCTCCAAGAGGCGGTGTCTCGTCGTGCACAAAAGGATGCACGCCGACCGCAGCAAGGGGTCTCTCATACTGTGTCCGTACTGCAGCAAGAGCTTCACCCGTCCCTCCGACCTCATCCGGCACCAGCGGATCCACACCGGGGAGCGGCCCTACCAGTGTGCCCAGTGTCACAAAACCTTCAACCGGCACCACCACCTCGTGGACCACCAGAAAATCCACACGAAGAGAGAGAGGCCCTATCAATGCAGCGAGTGCGGGAAGTCCTACATCCGCAGGCAGCACCTCCTCAAGCACAAGCACAGCCACAGGAAGAAGAAATCGTAAGAGGCGAGAGAGCCGGTCTGCAGAAACACTGTCAGCGGGGCAACCTACAGGAGGGAGATGCTGAACGGCTCAACGGCTTTCAGTTGGAATAGCCACCCCTGGCTTGCTCTCGCTCACAGCCATCCAAGCAAGGGGAGGATCGGTCTTTGATTTGTAACGAGCTACGGCCAATTCACCGGGAGACTAGGGTGTCCGTTGATTTCACCTTATCCTGCTAAGGCAATTAAGGCCAAGCCCTGGTGCGTCAGTGCCGATGGTGAGCACAGGCGTGACAATCCAGGCAGATTTGTTCCTGGATAAGAGGTTACAATAAAGCGACTGCACTGCAGCAGGATGTCACGATCGCAGGAAAACGAACTGTCAGCAAATGAATATTGAAGTGAAAAACTCTGTTTTTTTATGGGACAATCCAAATGGATGGAGTGCGGCAACGGGCGGCTCGCGGCAGCGGATAAGTGACTCCTGTGATCAGCGTTTAATACGTGTCAGTATT
>NW_020696660.1:2459-2898 GCF_002925995.2 Terrapene triunguis
ACAGGGAGCAGTTTGTGCCCTGCACTCTTGTGTTGTCCCCGGCACTCATGGCAGGACGAAATATTGTCTAGACCATTCCTGACACATGCTTGTCCAACCCGCTCTTAAAAATCTCCACTGATGGAGAGTCCCTTCCCCAGGCAATTTATTCCAGTGCTTAACCACCCTGACCGTTAGGACGTTTTTCCTGATGTCCAACCTAGACCTCCCTTGCTGCAATTTAAGCCCATTGCTTCTTGTCCTATCCTCAGAGGTTTAGGAGAACAATTTTTCTCCCTCCTCCTTTTATGTACTTGAAAATGGTTATCATGTTTCAGTCGTCCCTCACAGGTCATGTTTTCTGACCTTTAATCATTTTTGTGGCTCTTCTCTAGACTTTCTCCAATTTATCCACATCTTTCCTGAAATGTGGTACCCAGAACTGGACACAATACTCCAG
>NW_020696661.1:0-3550 GCF_002925995.2 Terrapene triunguis
GCCCCCCGTGCTGCCCCCCATGCCAGCCTGCCGGCCCCCCGCGCTGCCCGCCGGCCCCCACTCCCCTCCCAGAGCTGGGGAGAGAACCCAGGTGTCCTGCCTCCCAGCCCCCCCCGTGCAAACCACCAGCCCCCCTTCTGGTTGCTCTAATGTCCTGACTGAAGAGAAGTGGCTCCCCCCAAACGGATGGGGGAGATCATGAGCCACGGAACCCCCCCCCCCGAGGGGTCTGCTGGGGTACGGGGGGCAGTATGTGGTACTGACCTGGGCTGCGGGGGGGGAGGAAACGTGCACCTCCCCTTCCCCAGTTGGGCAGCGCCGCCCCTTTAAAAGGCGTCGGTCTGTCCTCACTGGGGTGTGTCCCTCTCTCCTAGACAACGCCATCCCCATCAAGTCGTGGTTCAGCGACCCCAGCGACACCGCCCTGCTCAACCTGCTGCCCATGCTGGATGCCCTGAGGTATCGGGGCCAGGACGCCTGGGTTCTCCCCGGGGCCGGGAGGGGAGTGGGGGCTGGTGGTTGGAGCAGGGGGGGCTGGGAGCCGGGACTCCTGGGTTCTCTCCCCAGCTCTGTGAGGGGAGTGGGGGCTGGTGGGTCAGAGTAGGGGGGCTGGGAGGCAGGATGCCTGGGTTCTCGCCCCAGAACCGGGAGGGGAGTGGGGGCTGGTGGGTTAGAGCAGAGGGGGCTGGGAGCCAGGACTCTTGGGTCCTCTCCCTGGCTCCGCTTAACACCCCGCACTGCTCTGAGCTGGTGCCATTGGTGGCCATATCGCAGGCTGGAGGCGGTCGCAGGCAGAAGGGTTGGACCCTGATGCTTCCGTATCCAACAGACCTGCGACCCGTGACGGAGAGCCCAGGCTGAATGAGCAGCATGCTCCGGTGTGGAGCCGAGCCCTGAATCCTTGCGGCGCCTCCCTGCCGGGGGCCGTCCTTCCTGGGATCGTGTCTCCACCTGCCTGGGTTACTAGCCGTTCACGAACCCACCCTCCAGGAACGTTTTTTTCTCGCCCCGTTCTATTTTTGGTGGTCACAACATCCTGTGGCGAGGAGTTCCACAGGTGAATTATTAGGTGGCGATCCAGCGAGGGGGATCCTTTGAAACTCTGCACAGTCCCTGTGCTCTGGGCCAGTACCTAGGGGTCACTAGCTCAAAGGGGTCTGGTTAATTAGAATGGGGGGGAGGGGCTGGGAGCCAGGACTCCTGGGTTCTCTCCTAAGGCTTCCTTTTCCTTCTCCAGGTTCACAGCAGATGTGCGGTCGGTGCTGAGCCGGAACCTCCATCAGCACCGCCTCTGGTGACGTCAGCACCTCCTTTCTTCGGGCGGGGGCCCCTGACCTCCTCCGGATCCCACCTCTAACACCACCACAACGTGGACTCCGCCACCGTTTTCTGAACTCTGGAGAAGAGCGGGGGGGGGTGCGCCCCCCAATTCCCCACCAACAAATGACTTCCCCCCCTGTGCCAAGAATGGGTGGGGACTGACTCGGAGGGCGGAGCTTATCCGGCAGCTGGACAAAGAAAGGGGGTGTGCAACTTTACGGCGCGCGGATGGACGTGTCCGATCAGGCTGGGGGAGTCTGGTTTTACAAGACCCCTCCCCCCCTCGGCCTTGTACAAAGACCTCGTTTTTTCTTTTCGTTTCCTTTTTCGTT
Source organism: Terrapene triunguis (assembly GCF_002925995.2). NCBI lineage: Eukaryota > Metazoa > Chordata > Testudines > Emydidae > Terrapene > Terrapene triunguis. The sequence goes on from NW_020696661.1 coordinate 1,653, forward strand.
CTGTTCTTCCCTCCACTCCTCCCCGGGCTCGAGCCGCTTGATTTTTTTTTGGCCCGGGGGAGGTCTTGGGGCTCGGAAGACCCTTCTCTGTTGGTTTCTTTCCTCGGACTCTGCGGGGGAAGGAAAACCCGGGAGAGAAATTATAGCCGCTGAGCAAGGCCAGAACTGGTGCTGTGTTCGAAGAGTTCTTACTGCCGGGGGGGTTCACAGCCCCCCCACCCCGCTCCAGATGTTCAACAGCTGGAGTCTTGCGCAAGGAGACAGAAGGAATCTGGCCCCGGCTCTGGGAGGGGAGTGGGAGCTAGTGGTTAGAGCAGGGGGGGCCTGGGAGCTAGGACTCCTGGGTTCTCTCGCCGGCTCTGGGAGGGGAGTGGGGGCTGGTGGGTTAGAGCAGGGCGGGCCGGGAGCCAGTACTCCTGGGTTCTCTCCCCGGCTGTGGGGGGGCGTGGGGTCAAGCGAGTGGTGATGGGAAGGCATGTGAGTGCTGGGGAAGCCACCGCCAGAAGCCCAAGTCTGTCTGGGGCCAGTGCCCAGCTGGTTCACACGTGGCAGGGCCTGTGTCTCTGCCGCTTGGCCTCTGTGCCTCAGTTTCCCCAGCTGCCGGAGGCCTGGGATGGCTGGAGTTCTCTGCCCGTAGGGGAGTGACAGGGTTTGAGGGCGTCCTTCAGAGGGGGGCTGGGTGGGGCCTCTCATGGTGGGTGAAGCTGGGTTCAAGGCTCAGCTGAGGATACCATCAGCCCCACCTGCGCCAGGATGGAACCCAGGTGTCCTGGCTCCCAGCCTCCCATTCTGGGGGAGACGGGGGCACCTACAGTGTGCTGTGGGTTTGACAGATGGCCTCTTAGCTAGGGGGTGCTCTGGGGTAGGGAGCGGGGGGGGGGGGGGTCAGCAGGGGGTGCTCTCCCCTGGCAGGTGGGGCTGGCCCCAGGGTGGCACTAGGCAGCGCTGTGGGGCAGGGAGCGGGGCAGGGTCTCAGCAGGGGGCGCTCTCCCCTGGCAGGTGGGGCTGGCCCCAGGGCAGCACTAGGGGGCGCTGTGGGGCAGGGAGCGGGGCGGGGGGCTCAGCAGGGGGCGCTGGCCCCAGGGTGGCACTAGGGGGCGCTGTGGGGCAGGGAGTGTAAAATACCCCCTTGAGGTTGCGAAATCCCCAGGTACTTTCCTGGCGCCAGGGGAACTGTGCGGTCGCGGCCAGGTTCTGTTTTCAGGCACTTCCTGCCATTCCCCGCCTCCACCAGCGTGCAGTGAATCATGGGAGCCTCCCGTGGCAGGAGATGTGTGGGGCGGGGAGTGGTTCTGTTCCTCTGAGGCTGAATACAGCGCCGGGCGAGGGGTCCCCGGGTAACCAGCCGCCCCGCCCCGCACCAGAGGTGGCTGCATCTCAGGGCCAGTTTCAAGCCTGGGGTTTTTGTGTGGGGGGCAGGGCAGCTGAGGTACTCGATATCCTGGGGGTGACTCACCTCCCTGGGGGTGGAGCTGACCTGGGACACAAAGGGGAAGCCAGACTTTGGGGGGAGTTGGGGGGCTGAGGTAGGCCGTGGTGGAGGGGGTGTTTTCTTCGGAGAGCCCCACCCCGCAGCAATCTGCGCTCCTCGTCCCTACCCCTGCTCTGCTGCCAAACCTCTTCCCACACAGCAACGCTCCCGCCGCCCCGCTCTAACCCCCAGCCCCCACTCCCCCCCAGAGCCGGGGAGAGAACCCAGGTGTCCTGGCTCCCAGCCCCCCTGCTCTAACCCACCAGCCCCCACTCCCCCCCAGAGCCGGGGGAGGACCCAGGTGTCCTGGCTCCCAGCCCCCCTGCTCTAACCCACCAGCCCCCACTCCCCCCCAGAGCCGGGGGAGGACCCAGGTGTCCTGGCTCCCAGCCCCCCTGCTCTAACCCACCAGCCCCCACTCCCCCCC
>NW_020696661.1:3650-5843 GCF_002925995.2 Terrapene triunguis
CCAGAGCCGGGGAGAGAACCCAGGAGTCCTGGCTCCCAGCCCCCCTCTCACCGGTATTGGACCCTCCCGCACAGACGGCTGTTCCCCCCTCTCCTCTTGGTCTCTTCCATCCGCTGCGCCTTCCCCTGGGCCCCTTACATGGTTCCTCCCTTCCCATTGGTCTCTCCCCCTCTCACGCCGCACCCCCTCCTCGGTCACGGGGCCTCCCCCTGTTTCTCAGCCTCCTCCCGGCCGGATCTTCTTCCCGGCGGGCACGTGACCAGACTCGCTGAGTGACGTTCATCACATGACACATTATCCTTCCGCAGTCCTGTTTCGGGCTCTCCCCCCGCCCTCTGCGGCCGTGACACGCCCCCTCCCGCCCCCCCCTTCCCCTCTCCCTCGAGGCCCGGCCCCTCCCCCCGTATTGGCCGCGCCTCCCTTTCTCCCTTCCGCACTATTTTGTGTTGGTGTCAAAGTGCTACGTGGGGCTCTGTGAATCGCAGCTGTGGGGTGTCCGGGGACGTGGAGAAATGCCTGGCCTGCGCCTGTAGCGTAGCCCCGCCCCGCCCAGTCCGGCAGCGGGGAATGAGTCAGACGGAAGCGGGACTTACGCCCTTTTCGTAACCCCGGGAAAATGGGGGCGGGGGAAGCTCGCCCCTTTTACGCCAGTGGCGTATTTGCGAGGCCGTGAAAGAAACCGACAGTTACGCTAGGGGCGTAGGTGGAGGCGGTGGTCACGCTAGTGGCGCGCGCCAGCGAGACGGTTTGGGCGGCGCAGGGAGCTGACGCAGGGCGGGCGGCGGTTACGCCAGCGGCGCAGGCGGGCGGCGGTTACGCCGGCGGCGCAGGCAGCTGACGCAGGGCGGGCGGGCGGCGCTTACGCCAGCGGCGCAGTCCGGGCGGTGCTTACGCAGGCGGCGCAGGCAGCAGCGCAGCCATGAAGTTCCTGTACAAGGAGGAGCAGCCCTTCGAGCGGCGCCGCTGCGAGGGCGAGAAGATCCGCAAGAAATACCCGGATCGCGTCCCGGTGAGAGCTCGGGAGCCCCCCCGGTCCTGTCCGGTCCCGCCCCGGACCGGACCCCGCCCCCTGCCCCCCCGGACCGGGTCCCGCGTGAGGCGGGATTAACGAGCCCGGGACTTTCCAGCCTGGGGAAGAGGCGGCTGAGGGGGACCTGCGGGGTTTGGCGAAAGGGAGTCGGGGAACGTGATTTACTTGTTCCCATCACACAGGCACTGGGGGCCACCCAATGACGGGACCGGCAGCAGGTGGTTCTTCACCCAGCGACCTGGGGAACTCCTCGCCGGAGGAGGTGGCGAAGGCCAAGACTAGCACAGGGTTTAAGAGCGAACTGGATAAATTCATGGCGGCTAAGCCCATTCATGGCTATTAGCCAGGCGGGGTGAGGGAGGTGTCCCTAGCCGCTGTTTGGACAGTGATCGTGGGATCGTTACCTGTTAGGTTCACTCCCTCTGGGGCGCCTGGCGTTGGCCACTGTCGGACGATGGACCTTTGGTCTGACCCAGCAGGGCCGTTCTTATGTTGACCCCGCCCCCGTGTGGCCCATGGACTGGGACCCCCCGCGGAAATATGAGTGAGACAGACCCAGTGTCTTGGGGACACCCCCCCCATACCTCCCAGATGCACCTCTCCCAGGGCCAGGATCTTCCTCCCCATAGGAACACCCCTGAGTGAGACCCCAGGATACTCCCTCTGCAGTGGGACACGCATCCTTGACCCCCCCCCCCCAAAATACCCGATCCTGTTCAGAAACCCCACCCCATGATATTCCTCACCCTGGGATATTCTCTCCCCCACGACCCACATCGCCCCACCCCAAATACCCAGGCCTGGTCCTATTTAGAGAAACACCCTTGGTGGTATTATTCACCCTGTGTTATCTTCACCCCTCACCTTCTGAGGGGGGAACCCCCCAGAAATACCTAGACTGGGGCCCTCCCTCCCCCATGCGGAAATACCCAGATCGGGTCCTGTTGTGAACCCCCCGGCTAACCCATGTGTGATCCCTGCCATAGGTACGTGTTTGGTTTCCGTTGACACCCCCACTAGGTCCTGTTACCCCAGTAAATGTACCCAGAACTGTGGGGAGGTTGAGACCCTCCTACCATCCTTTACCACCCCCAGCACCGCCATAAAAACTGGGTGTCTGAGTCCCTGCTGTAATGTATCCTCATCCTCCCCCCCCGCCCCCC
>NW_020696662.1:0-1175 GCF_002925995.2 Terrapene triunguis
CACAGGGCTGGAAAATGAAAAGAGACAAATTCCTTTTACAAATAAGGCACAAATATTCAAAAGCGAGGATGATTCACTACAGGAACAAACTACCAAGGGAAGTGGTGGATTCTCCATCTCTGGATGTCTTTGAGTGGGGTGATCCACAGAGAGTAGCTCAAACATCCAATGTGGCTGGCCAGGGACAGGACATCAGCACTGCAGGGGAGGGGTGGGTGTGACAGTGACATCACAAAGGCCTTTTGCAGGACCTCAGCCTATTGGTAAAAGGTGGTGGGGAGATGGTGACCTCACAGAGAGATGCTGACATCAGCCAGGCAGGACACGGGCACAGGGCCAGGGAAACCTCGGAGACCCCTGTGGCTTTGTCTCAGCAAGTCTCCTTCTCAAGGTCTCTCCTTGAGGACTGAGAGAGTATTAGGGTTCACGTACATGAGCGCGAGAAGGAACCTCTTTCAAGTTTTCTCCTTTCTTTTTACTGATTTTACTAGAAAACAGACGTCCCTGTTTAGAAGGTCAGAGCCTCCAAGAGGTTTGGAACCTGTTCAGTCTGATCCTCCTGGTGCCGTCTTAATTCTAGGCATGGAAAACACTAGCTTAAGGTGGCAGAATTTTATTTCCCACCCAGGACTATTTCCCCACCCTTAGAATCACTAGGGACATTGGAGTTTGTCCTTTTTATTTTCCCTTTTCCTCCCTTTCTCTTCTTCTCTTGCTTCTTTTGTCCTTTCCCCTGTCCCCCTCCCACCACCAGGAGGGGTGTGTGTGGGGAAGATGGGGGTTGCTCTGCAGCTTCCATTGTGGGAGGCCCACCCAAAAAGATGGGGCTGAAATAGTGCTCTAACAGTGACCTGGGCCATCCTTTAGGCTCTTTGGTGAGAATCCTCAGTCTCTACCCTGATTGGCTGAGCAGGGGGCTAGTGTCAGGGAGGAGACTCAGATCCTTGTTGTTCTCTTTTAAGACCAAGTAAATAAGTCAGAACCAATGATATGTTTGACTAATTTTGCTGCTTCTCTGCATTAATTGTCTCTGAGGAGTTGATGATTCTCTCTAACATTCCAGTTCTCCTAAAATACTTGCTGAATAATTATGATGAACAATTGTTGGTTTGTAGTTCATTTCAGAACACTTTATTCAGGTCATTCAATGTATGAAATTCAAGATGTGATGGTTA
>NW_020696662.1:1185-1505 GCF_002925995.2 Terrapene triunguis
AGCTCTCAGGACATGCGGTTCCAGCTCCAAAGCTGCTGGAAGGAAACTGTGTATGAGACCTTGCAGTTGGGGGATGAGACAGGCACTAACATAGGCATGGAAGTTTGGGGAAATGGGGGAGAGGCCGGTGTTGGTCAAGGAGGGCAAGGATTTGGGAAGCAAGATCTGAGGATCAAACACAGTCTAACTGTCGGTTAGGATTATCCTTACTTCAGAGAGGGGGAAAGTGAGGCACCACGTGGAAGCGGGACCTGGCCAGTTGGGCGGAGCGTCTGAATAATCGCTAGAGCAAAAATATAAAAGCCATTAAGTGTCAGAAG
>NW_020696663.1:0-2471 GCF_002925995.2 Terrapene triunguis
TTTTCCTCCCCTGTGAGACCCTAGACCACACTTTTCAGAAGTAATTAGTGACTTTGGACAATGGAGTGGAGAGTGGGCTTATAAATTTTGCAGATGACACCACGCTGAGAGGGGTTGCCAGCACTTAGGAGGACAGGATCAGAATTCAAAACGACCTTCAGAAATTGGAGAATTGGTCTGAAATCGACATGATGAAATTCAATAAAGACAAGTGCACATTGCTTTACTTAGGAAGAAAAAAATCAAATGCAAAGCTACAAACTGGGGAATAAGCGTCATCAAGTCCAGCCCTCTGCAATGAGACAGGACCAAATACACCCAGACCATCCCTGACAGGCGTTTGTCCAACCTGTCCTTAAACACCTCCAGTGATGAGGACTCCACAACCTCTCTTGGAAGCCTGGTCCAGAGTTTAACTTCTCTCACAGTTAGAAAGTTCTTCCTAATATTGAACCCGAATCGCCCTTGCTACAGATTCAGCCCATTACTTCTCGTCCTGCCTTCAGTGGACATGGAGAACAATTGACCACTCTCCTCTTTATAACAGCCCTGAACATATTTGAAGACTGTTGTCAGGTCCCTGCTCAGTCTTCTTTTCTCAAGGTTAAGCTGGCCCAGGTTTTTTAGCCTTGCCTCTCAGGTCAGATTTTCTAAATCGTTGATCATTTTTGTTGCTCTCCACTGGGCTCTCTCCAATTTGTCCACATGTGTCCTAAAGTGTGGCACCCAGAATTGGACACAGTCTTCCAGGTGAGGCCTCACCAGTGCTGGGTAGAGCGGGACAATCACCTCCTGTATTGTACATACAACACTCCTGTTAATACACGCCAGGATGATAGTAGCCTTTCTTGCAACTGCATCACATTGTTGACTCCTATTCCATTTATGTTTCAGAGGGGTAGCCGTGTTAGTCTGTATCAGCAAAAATAACGAGGAGTCCTTGTGGCACCTTAGAGACTAACAAATTTACTTGGGCATAAACTTTCGTGGGTTAGAACCTTATTTGGGCATAAACTTTCGTGGGTTAGAACCCACTGGATTCTAATCCACGAAAGCTTATGCCCAAATACATTTGTTATTCCATTTATGATCTACTGTAACCACCACCAAGCCTCTTATTCCCCATTCCTAGCTTCTTATTCCCCAGTTATTCTCCTCCCCTCACTGCAGCAGTCCCTGCTTCTGGTCCTGTCAGCTGGAGTCTCTTCAAAAGATGAACTTCCTTCTTCTTTCTCACATGCACTGTTGCACAGTGAAATAGCTAACATTGTTGACATTTAAAGTATAGTAATTAGTATACAAATTCTGTGGCCTGCAATGGGCAGGAGGCCAGACTAGACAATCATGATGGTCCCTTCTGGCCTTAGACTCATAGACTGTAAGTCAGCATCTGTTAAAATGGATGGGGCAGTTCACATATCAGGGCTATTGTTTCAGGCTCTCTGCAGACTCAGGCAGAAGTTGCTGGATCAGTTATACTTTGGTCAACATTTTTAGGGTTCCCCCCACAATGATAATAGCTAGAGATTGACTTAGAAGAAGCTCTGGAGACCAACTCAGTGGTCTGTCCATGCCCCCCACCTTTTGGAAAAACTGCCTTAAGTCTTTACAATGTTCTTATGCTGAATGCTACAGACCCCAATAGCTATGAATGAACAAATTGACCTAATAGACCATATTCCCAGAACTGGGCTGCTATCACTGATAATTAGAGTTGGCTGGAAATTGGAATTTTGGTTCTGTGGGAAATTCTGACAAATTGAAATTTGTATTCATTCTAAATTGGAATGAAAAGCCAAAATTCTGAAATTTCCCACTGGATAAAAATTCCAATTTTTTTTGGCTGGGAACTATCAAGTCGGTTTGATTATGTTGAAACATAATAATAATAATAATAATTAATAACTACAATAGAATAATAGATATAAAAATGTAATATATTAAAATTAATATTTACTACAACATAAAAGTTGGAATGAAATGAATCAAAACAGTAAAGTCAAAACAAAATGTTTTTATCTTATTGAAACATTTTGAAACAAAATGAGAATATCAAAACAACTCCTTTAGATTTTTTCCTCATCAAAAAATTCATTGAAACAGACAAATTCCTGCAAAATCTTTCAGTTTTGATTAAATTATATTTTCCCACAGAAAACTGTTCCGTCAGGTTTTTCAGACCCGTTCTACTGATAACATAAGCAAAGATGCTGATGCCAAAGAAAGAAACGAATGAGGCAGAGGCAAACTGAGCCCAGGGAAAATCATGCAAAATAAAAGAACTACAGCGCCAGCTGGAAATAGACAAAAGCAGGCAAGAGAAATGTGAAAGCGCTGAGATTACTATACGTAATAGGAAAGGGGGATGTAAACATTGATACATGCCTGTTTCACTTTTGTATTTAAATAGGAACATAACAGAACTTGCCTCTGGGTTTTTAACAGTTCAGTTTCTTTCTCCAAAGTGACTG
>NW_020696664.1:0-1767 GCF_002925995.2 Terrapene triunguis
GAGTGGCTCACCACTGTAAGTGACTATCTCAGGGCAGACTCAAAAAAACAAGGGCAGACACCCAAACTGCTGGTGTGTTCTATAACAGAGGTCTCAAATTCAATTTGCCTTAGTGCGAGTCCTCAAATCCTCCCAGTGGGCTAATAATGTCACTGAAGATGGTGTTCAGAAAAGAAAACATTTATATTGTATTTTTTATTCTGAATGTCTTAGAAATAATAAAGCTGTCATATAATAAAGCTGAAATAATAAAGGTGGGGGGAGGGATAGCTCAGTGGTTTGCACATTGGCCAGCTAAACCTAGGCTTGTGAGTTCAATCCTTGAGGGGGCCACTTAGGAATCTGGGGCAAAAATCAGTACTTGGCCCTGCTAGTGAAGGCAGGGGGCTGGACTCAACTCCATGACCTTTCAAGGTCCCTTCCAGCTCTATGAGATAGGTATATCTCAAATTATTATTATTATTTTTTTTTACAACTTTATACAATTCTTCTCCTGCCAGAGAGGTTTTAGTGTTTGCCAGACACCTGGCAATGCTTCAGTTCTGTCTGTTTGTTGATGTTTGGCCTCCCTGCCTGAGCAGTTGGAACCTTCAGGATTGCAGCAAGGTGTGCATCAGATAGTTGTGTTCGGTATTTTGACTTGTTTATATTCATTATGGAAAAAAGTGATGCTGCCTCCATGGCTGACTCTGCCCGGCAACTAATGATGATATCTCTGTCCCTCTCCCTCAGGCAATGGGAGCTACGGGGGGCAGTGCCTACAGCAGACATTGCAGACAGCCTGTCTGCCTGCGTCTCTCCTTCTGTCTCTCCTCCATGGGCCTCAGTGGGGAGGTTCAAGGGCTGCAGATGGCCCGCAGGCCGGGAGTTTGAGACCCCTGTTCTATAATTAGATTTCACCAAGCCAGTCACAAACATGAACTCCAGGATCACTACACAAGTCTCACTGTGGAGTCACAGACAGCCCCTTTAGGTTCTTCAGCCTAACTTGCCACCCAGACAAACTGAAAGTTGTGATAAAATGTCACTTAATCATAATATCACACCACACTAAGTTTCCCCCAGTCCCAAGGGACCCGTCAGTCACTCCAGACCTTATTCCAAAGATAACGCTGGCAGCCAGTTCTGTAGTAAATATCTAAAGGTTTATTAGCTAAGAAGGAAGAATGAGGGTTATTGAGAGTCTATAGCAGGTAAAATATAATAGGCAAATCAGTTTGTAACTCCAAATGGTGGCACTGATGTAATAAACTGTCAGTTTCCCAAAAGTCTTTTATAGGGTGTCATGAGGTACTCCACTCACTGCCGATCTGGCACCTCCTCCTCGTCACTCTGGGAATTAGCTCTCGAGGCCAATGCCCAATCCACAGTTTGCACACCATCACTCTGACTCTGGTCTGCAGCACATCTTGCTCCAGGACCCGCAGCATCCTCTTTGTGACTTAGCCCTCCAGCTAGGTCACTCAGTGTTCCCCCTTACGGGATTCAGTTCATCAACAGTCCTAGGCCATCTTCCCATTCACTGCCCTGGTGCCTCTCCCTCAGTGGCTGGTAGGGGAACCCAGGGCTGCCCTGTTTTCTGGGTTCCAGTCCAGAGACAGCTCAGCAGTTCTGGGCTTCCTCCCTCTGCCCACACTGCTCCTTACCTGGACTGATGTAGTTGTGGTTGGTCCTGCTTTGAGCAGGGGGTTGGACTAGATGGCCTCCTGAGGTCGCTTCCAAACCTAATCTTCTATGATTCTATGACTGCTTCCTATACTCTGGTTC
>NW_020696665.1:0-7687 GCF_002925995.2 Terrapene triunguis
CCCTCCAATAACAGTCGGATGGTGCCTGGCTGGCTCCCCAGTGGTGACATGGAGGTGTCAGTCACCCAGCTCCCACTGCCGCCCCTGGTTCTAGACCCCTGGTTCCTTTTAGAGGAGTTTGAAGTAGGCTGGATGGGGGGGGCTGACACTGAATCGGGGGTTAGCTAGCTCTGATGGCTCCCGGGGGGCTTTCTTCAACATCAGGTCATTGTGGGTGGGAAGGTGTGAATTCCCATGCCTGACAAGCCCAACTCCTCTGGGGGCATGGTGGGGGCTAAAAAGGGGGCAGGACTGGCCCCCTGAGAACCTGCCCCCATGCATGGGGTCTCCCTTGGCATACAAGGGCATTTGGCGGGACAGCCCCTGGACTTTTGCACAAGGAAAGCTACTGAGATTTGTAGAGTTTAAGGCCAGGAGGGGCCGTGAGGCTGTCCAGGCAAGGGTCTCCCAGCAAGGCATCTGGGATGGGTTTGGAGACACCAAGAGATGGGGAACCCAGCACTTCCCTGGGCGGTTTGTTCTAATGGCTAATCACCCGCACTGGTGAAAATCCAGGCCTTGTTTCCGACTGGAAAATGTTGGGTGTCAACTTCCAGCTGATAGTTCTCGTTTGGTCTGTCTCTGCTACGCTAAAGAGCCCTTCAAGACCTGGGATTTCCTCCCCACGTAGGTACTTAGACACAAGAACCCCCATCTTCTCTGTGATCAGTGACACGGATCTCCCCGTCCGGCAATTTCTCCAGCCTTGAACCACTTTTGTGGCTTTTCATAGAATCATAGAATATCAGGGTTGGAAGGGACCTCAGGAGATCATCTAGTCCAACCCCCTGCTCAAAGCAGGACCAATCCCCAGACAGATTTTTGCCCCAGATCCCTAAATAGCCCCCTCAAGGATTAAACTTACAATCCTGGGTTTAGCAGGCCAATGCTCAAACCACTGAGCTATCCCTCCCCCCTTTTGGTCAGCCACACCCACGACAAATCTTCCACATCCTTTTTAAAACCCGGCATCAGCATCGGGCTCGGCAAGGCGGTACACAGCGGGAAAGCCATCTCCCTGCACCTGCTTACTACTCCCCTGAGAAACACCCAAGGATTGCATTCGCCCCTTCTCTCCCTGCATCGCACTGGGAACTCGTCTTCAGTTGTTTCTCCGCTGTGAGCCTGTAGAGGAGCTGGCCGGGGCTCGACCCTCTCCGGGGCGGTGTGGAGCCGCACCGGCTCACTGCACACTGCTGGGGTTTGGGGAATTAGTCCGGCCGCGGGAGTCTTTCCTGGCAGCCCTGGCAGAGGCAGAAATAAGTACAGTTATGCCAGGGCTCTAGGTCAGGGTGGGGCAATAAGAAGTCAGGAGCTCAGGCCCTCAGTCAGGGCTGAGCAATAACAGTAGGCCCAAGCCTCTAAAAGGCCTGGGAGAGGGGGAGACGGCCACCCACGCGTTGGGTGGCAGGGGGGACGCAGGCCCACCCACTCCACTGCATCCCAGCCCGGGGCCCTAGCAGCGGCAGAAGACCCGCTGCTTAGTCAGTGGGGATCCTAGCCACACTGACATGGGCTCTGGCAGTGCTGCAGCCAGACTAGGGTCGGCTGCCCCCCGGGCTACTTCCAGTCTCCCCCTCGTGTGGTACCTGACTCACAGGGGTGTCCTCCGGGGGGTCCAGCACCGTGGGTTCCTCGGGGTAGTGGTCGAGCGGCAGGTCCAGCAACTCCTCCGGGTAGCGGGCGCAGGGCAAGTCGGGCCAGTCCTGGCGGCTACCTTGGGCCGTGGGGGTTTCCCAGTCGCGGGCCAGGCTGGAGGCGGCTGGCCTCCCCAGCGGCTGGCCCTCTGAGGGGCGGGCTTGACCCTCTCCGGGGCGGCGGGAAGCCACACCGCCTCACTACAGAGCCCTAAAACCCTTCCCGAGTCCCTGCTTCCCAGGGTACAGCCCCCCATTCTGTAGGCATGGACGGCATTCTTTGCTCTTAGGCATATGACCTTGCATTTGGCCCTACTAAAACGCCTTTGGTTTGAAGGGGCCCGGCTTAGCAAGCGATCCGGATCACTCTGTATGTCTGCCGCTGTCCTCATCAGTATTCATCACTCTGCCAGGCTTTGTGCCAGCTGCCAATTTTATATTTATTGCCAGATCGGTGATAAAAATACTGAGACGCGTGAGGCCTAGAAACAACCCATGAGGAGTGTGACAGGTTGGACCCCTTGGGAAGCCACCTGATATGCGGAGATATCACTGAGTCTACCTGTGCTGCCAGCCTGGGCCCCCTTTAACCTGTCTTGCTGAGCCAGCCCCTGAAAACCTCCCCTAACACGCACAGGCAGGGCCACACCCAGCTGCAGATCAGCTCTGGGAAGACTCAGCTTAAGGGACTCGGATGTCCACCTCCCTTGGAGTGCAGACCCAAAGGCATATTAGGAAATTCGCCCCCTCCCTCAGCGTGGAGCGTGCACGCTTCGTACCCTCGCCAGTTAGAAATGACAGAAATGGGGTGGACACCTGCTCCTGCCCTGAAGGGCTTGAAATCAGCCCTGAAAGAGGGCTGCAGTGGTAAAAGCTGGGCTGGTTGGGGAAGCGGCCGCAGCTGGGCCACACCCCATCAGGCCACAGTTGGCCTGTATAAAAAGGCTGGGAGCCAGGAGCTCAGCGGTTTCTCTCTGCGTTCAGAGAGAGAAGGGCCTGGCTGCAGGGAGCTTAACCAGGTATCTGGCGTGGAGCAGGGCTGGGGAAAGGCTAAGGGAGCCGGGGAGCTCCGACCTAGGAAAGCCCCAGGCTGCAGGTCTAGGGTAAGGCCAAAGGGGCACTTGGATTGAAGGGGGCAGCCCACGGGTAGGCAGAGGCAGCAGGGCCAAACCCCTTTGCCTGTGATGAATGGCTTATACACTGCAGTCTGCCCCAGTGAACGGGGGCTAGATGGAGACTGGGCAGTAACCAAGGCTGAGGCAAAGTGGGGATAGTGGATGGGGGTTCCAGTTCTATTCCTTTTCCGACTGGACCCGTCTCAGTCTGGACTCCCCCCTGGCCTTCCCTTTTGCAGTCTTTCTTCTTGGGCAGACAGGCCAGGGAGAGGAGGAATCCCGTTTGCCTTCCTTCTCCACCCTTAAATAGGATTTACATAAGGCGGGAATCCTTTGTTTCCCAAACTTGATGACCCCCCACCCCTTCCCTTACAGTGGAAAGTTACAAGGAGTCCCTGCTAATGTTTTAGTATCAGGTGACAAGACCACCTGCCCCTGTAGTATCAGAGTCCATGAGTCAGTGGTAGTGTGGAGAGTCTGCAGGAAGGCCAAGCTCGTCACAGTCCATTGTCCGCGCTGATGGGCCATCCGCCCTGCCTGGCTTTTCTATTGTTGTACCTGGAGTGTGAGCAGTGGGCGTCACCCAAAGTAGCGTAGTTGAAATACAGATACAGTCAATATTCCTCACTTCAGATACAGAAATGATACAGGCATACAAATTGGATCATCTCATTCAGTAAATCATAACCTTTCCAAGGAGATCTCACGTGAGCCATCTGGCATAAAGTACATCTCAGTTAGGTCCTATTCATATCATAAGCATATTGTCATAAAGAATATGGAATGATATGTCAGTCAGTCCTAGAAACAACCCATGAGGAGCCCCCTGGAAACACCCCCATTCAGTGACAGATTTCCCCCCTGAGATCTGTTAGCTAGTCCGTTCTTGATCCATTTAACGTGCACGTTACTGATGTTGTATGGGGCTGTTTTAATCAGAATGTCATGCAGTTACCAAGTCAAACACCTTACAAAAGTCTAAGGGCTGGTCTATACTTAGCCGCTAGTTCGGCGGCTGGAAATCGAACTTCCTGGTTCGATTTATCGCGTCTGGTCTGGACGCGATAAATCGAACCAGGAAGTGATCGCCGTCGACTGCGGTACTCCATCTCAACGAGAGGAGTACCGCGGAGTCGACGGGGAGCCTGCCTGCTGCGTGTGGACCGCGTCTGAACCGCGGTAAGTTCGAAGTAAGGTATGTCGAATTCAGCTACGTTATTCACGTAGCTGAATTTGCGTACCTTACTTCGACTTGGGGGGTAAGTGTAGACCAAGCCTAAGTCTATTACCCCCACACAGTTAACGTTATCAACTAATTTGTAATCTCCTCAAAGAATTAAATCAGGGATGTTTGACAAGACCTATTTGCCATGTGTGACGAAGTGGGGGATTTTCTTGTTTGTTTTCTTGTTTTCGGTGGGGTTTCAATGGTTTGCATGTGGAGGGGGTGGGACTCAGTTTCCCTGGGTGTTACTGGTTTAATGAGGCGATGGGAGAGGGAGTTTGTTGTTACAGAGGACCGGAGAGGGAACGTGGGACCCCAGCCAATGGCCTGGAGGATGGAGACCCCAGCGACCGGACCTGGAGACCCAGCTCAGGAGTTGCAGCCGGTTCTGGCCAGTGGGAGGACAATGGGCTGCAGAGTGAGGAGCCAGTGACCTAACCAGCCGGTTCCAGCCAGAGGACAGAAGCGAGGAGAGGAGGTCTCAGTTTACAACCCTGTTTACCTGGAGAGAAGACAATGGACAGAGGCGAGGCTTGGGGCCGGGGAGCTCAGATGCCCAGCTGGGAAGCAGGGGGGCTCGGGCCTGGAGAGGGGGAGCAGGCAGAGCCCACCTGGATGCAGAGAGACTGGGATGTGCTGGGCTGAGGGAGGCCAGGCCTGAGGCCCTGAGAGTTTCCTGTGCTGTGTTCAACTCTCAATAAACCCTCCTGTTTTATGCTGGCTGAGAGTCACTCTGGTCTAGAGAACAGGGTTGCATCAACCCCTTCGGGGGGTGGAGGCCCGGGGGGGTCCAGAGCGAGTGGACTCCCTGAGGGGGCCCACGGCAGAGACGGACGTGCTAAGGCTCAGAGAGATGTGGCTCCAGGAGGTGGAGGGGCCTGACCCCGAGAGAGAGAGTGGACCCCCGAGAAGGGCTGTTGCACTGAAAGGGGCACCCCCCACGGACCACACGGGGCCAAGAGTGGGCACGATCTGTGAGTCCGTGACACCATGCGACCATGTTGAGCGGCATTAATTATATTCCTGTCCTTTAATTCTTTATTGATTGAATCCAGTATCAGCTTTTCCACTTCTTTGTCCAGGATCGATTTCAGGTTAACTGGTCGATCTTTATACCAGGTCATTTTGCTTGTCCTTTCTGCATAATGGCACATCACCAGCAATCTTCCAGTCTTCTCAAATTTCCCCAGTATTTCAAGATTTATTCAAAATTAATATCAGCAGGCCAGAGATCTCCTCGGCCAACTCTTTTAGAACTCTTGGGTTAAAATTGGGTGAAACTGATTAAGCTTCATCTTCAAACTAGTTAGAGTATTTTCCTCCCCCCACTGATAGCTAGAAACCTTATTTCCAGCACCAGCTGATCCCTGGCCAGTTATCCCCATTTGTTCTTGTGCCACCATTGTCCTTTAGTGTCAATTTCTTCTCCCTCCCTGGTGTTTACCCACCGATGTGTTTCTAGAAAGCAATCGGATCCCTTCTCAGCCTGCGTTTTAGGCTAATCAAGCCCAGCTCTTTCATTCTCCTCTCATGAGATCGGCCCTTCCAGTCCCCCGTATCAGAGGGGCAGCCGGGTTAATCTGTATCCACAAAAACAATGAGGAGTCTGGTGGCACCTTAAAGACCAGACCCCTCGTTGTTTCTCCAGTTCCCTGCGCATCCTACCGTCTTTCCCCGAAAGTAAGACATCCCCCAAAAATAAGACCTACTTCCAGTTTTGCCTCTCGCTGTAATATAAGACATCCCCCGAAAATAAGACCTCCCCGATAATAAGGCCACCCCGGAATATAAGGCCTCGAAGCTCCTGGAAAAATAAGACCTCCCCTGAAAATAAGACCTAGCGCATCTTTGGGAGCAAAAATTAATATAAGACACTGTCTTATTTTCGGGGAAACAGGGTAGCTGCCTTTCTCTGCACCTGCTCCACTTTGAATCACAGGAGACCAGAAGTACTTCCTCCCCCCCGGACCCCCCCGCCAGTGATATGAGAACAACCATCCACTTCTTTCCAAATCCAGGACAGAAATAGTCGCTGAACACCTCTGCCTTTGTGCCACACCCACGTAGTGATGAACCTGTCCCAGTGCTACAATTTCTTTTGTTCCTTAGTTCAAAAGGGGGTAAGTGCAGCCGGGTGGGAGAGGGGTTTTCACAGGGTGCCTGGGGGGAAAGGAGAGGTGTGGCCTGCATCATGCAGGAGGTCAGACTAGATGACCATATTGGTCCCTTCTGACCTTACAGTCTATGAGGTTGGTGAAGAGAGTGGGTCAGGATGGTTAAATTGGGAGCATCCGGGTGGTTAAAGCGGGAGCAGGAATTGCTGTGTGGGTGTGAATTCGAAACAGGAATGAGAACAGAAAGCAAACAACCCTTGCAATTTTATTATCATGACATCAGCCAGCAGAGTATGCCAGCCTGTGTGGGAAACAGGCTAGGACCAAAATATAAAATTGTTAGCACTGCTCCCAGGCTTAAAAACTACCCTTAAAACTTACACCAGTGCACGGATTTCCCTAGACCCCCCTTGGGGTGGGGGGGTGTACCCCACCTGAATTTCCCCAACACCCCCCTCCCCGCCAGTTACATGAAGTGTTGCCAATTTAGTGGTTGGTTGGAAATTTGAATTGAAATTGAAACATTCATACATACTTTAAAAGCATACCCAGTATATGAGAAAAGACTTGTACCTGAGAAAGCAGAATGGGTTTGAAAAGTATGACAAAAGACTGGCTTCCTCATACAGCTGTTGTTTATGACAATGTCGGCACATTCGTCTCAGGCCTACCTAATCATTTCAAATGATGATCTGTAAGCAAGGTGTGAATGCGCTCTCCCCTGACAGCCAGTGATGAGCCAGGGGAGAGGGGAAGGCTTCAGGACCAGACTGTTGGGTTAAAAATCACAGAAGTATTAAATGTGGGGGTCATGAACTGTTGTTCTCCTTATTGTGCGAGTAAAGGGCAGCAGAACTGTACTTAGCCTGCCTGAATGAGGGGGACTCCCTCAGTGCTTAATTTGTGCTAGGGCTTGTCAGGGCTGAGCCCCGGCCCCTCTAGGCTGGGCAGTTCATAGCCCTGGGATCTCTGGGCTGGTCACATCAGCTATGAAAGTAAGAAACTTGCTTGAGCCCCGGCACCTCTTTCGTCATTAGAACAAACCGCCCAGGGAAGTGCTGGGTTCCCCATCTCTTGGTGTCTCCAAACCCATCCCAGATGCCTTGCTGGGAGACTCTTGCCTGGACAGCCTCACGGCCCCTCCTGGCCTTAAACTCTACAAATCTCAGTAGCTTTCCTTGTGCAAAAGTCCAGGGGCTGTCCCGCCAAATGCCCTTGTATGCCAAGGGAGACCCCATGCATGGGGGCAGGTTCTCAGGGGGCCAGTCCTGCCCCCTTTTTAGCCCCCACCATGCCCCCAGAGGAGTTGGGCTTGTCAGGCATGGGAATTCACACCTTCCCACCCACAATGACCTGATGTTGAAGAAAGCCCCCCGGGAGCCATCAGAGCTAGCTAACCCCCGATTCAGTGTCAGCCCCCCCCATCCAGCCTACTTCAAACTCCTCTAAAAGGAACCAGGGGTCTAGAACCAGGGGCGGCAGTGGGAGCTGGGTGACTGACACCTCCATGTCACCACTGGGGAGCCAGCCAGGCACCATCCGACTGTTATTGGAGGG
>NW_020696666.1:0-2332 GCF_002925995.2 Terrapene triunguis
AGACCTCTCTTGGTATGTGTATATACAGAGCCTAGCACAATGAGACCTTGATCTTGGCTAGGACATAGTATTATTTGTATTATGATAGGGCCTAAGAGCCTGATTTTGCAAGCCCTCTGTGGGTAGATCTGTTGGAGCAAATGGGAGTTTTGCCTATGTACAGGCAAATGAATGTAATGTCTAATCAAACCACCATCTAGACTTCTTAGTCCAAGTGCAGTGCTCTATCCATTATACCATCCTTCCTCCGAAGGGTGTCAGTTCTCCTTGTGCCTGTGGGCAGCTGGTTGTACGACTTGGATTGTAAAGGCTTTTGAAGAATGAGATGAATCATTATTGCACTCTTCAGCCCTTTAAATTGCTACAACTAACTCCGGATGAAATTGACTCCTTTGGCCCTAAATGGGAAGTGGGTGGTGCATAGGCCAGGGGAGTGAAAAATCTCACTGAGAGTGAAAATGAAATGTTAGGTGTTTTCAAAACAATAATGGCACCTGGAATTATTTCATGCACACAGTTATATGCAGCAGATGCTCCTTAGAGACCAGATAAACTGCCCATCTGAGAGTTCTTCTTGGCAGTACCAGTGAGCTTTAGAAATACTGTTGCATTCCATATTCATGAACTCTGCTTGCTCAGATGATCAGCGAGCCAGGATCTCAGCCTAGCCGGATGAATCCAACCGGCCTGTGTTTCATTTTAACTCGGCTCACTGACGATGATTCATCGGCCAGCGTGCGCATCACATGTTGTTCTTTGTGGCAGGGATTTTCATTGACTATGTGCCTGTACAGCATCCAGCACTATGGGGGCCCAATTTCCATCGGCACCACCAGGGTGTACCACAAAATAAAGGTTAAATAAGAATAATGTTCTTCACAATCCTTCCACTCCCCAATAACAAGGCCGACGTGAACATGCGTTGTGCATTTTCAAAATTCAACATCCCCCTTTGCAAATGCCTTCCCTCCCCCTGCTTCAGATCACAAACTATTTCTTTCAGGAAACCTTTCTACATTACAGTGCATTCATCTCTTAACTGACAGCAGCCACAAAACTCTCTCTTGTGGACCATTGTCCCATGTATGATCGAGGACTTGTCTACAAGGGGAATATTTACAGTGGAGTAGTTATGCTGGGGCAAATCCCTAGTATAAACACACCATCTTGAACCAGGATAAGCCACTTATCTCCCTGGTCTCTCCCCACTCCTAAGAATGATGAGATTCAAAATAGCAGCATCTTTCCACCCTCAGCTCCCCTGCCACACACTTTTCCCTAATTAAATTCTGTGAAAGCTTTGGTTTATGGTCGTTTCTCAGCAACAAGAGCTCTCATCTAACGTCTCGAAGAAATGAGCACAGAATTCAACATCAGGATGACCTGAGTTCTATTCCAAGCTCTAGCACGTCCTGCGACACCTTGGTCAAGTCATCTTTCTCCAGCCCCCTCTGTGGGAAAGTGGGATAACAACCTACCTCTCTGGCATGATGGGAGAATTAGTTAGTTGATTTTTTAGATCGTGTCCATTGCTATATACGCACCAAGTATTCTCGCTCTTTTTCTCTAACATATATCGAAAAAAAGCCAGATAGCTCTGCAAATAAAACCACACACCCCCACATACCTAAAATTGCGACAAGTGAAGTCAGACCATGGTCTCTTGGCTCCAGCAAGCATCCTACTTTGCCAAAGAGTTGCCATCAGAGCCACCAACACAACATGGGAAGAGCAGGCTGCTCCTACTCAGACCTCTGCTGCTGGTGGTGTCATTCATCTCCTTGAAGAATTTCTACAGGTAAGAAATGTATTTGAGCTGCTAGAGCAGAGCCCGTGAAAGTAAAATAAAATACCCATTAGTAGCATAATATGTAGATTACCTATGCATACAACAGATTCCAGAAATAGTGCAGATTGCTATTAAAGAATCGCAATTAGATATGGCCAACAATTCAAAAAGGGATTCATGAGCATTTTCAATCCTCTGTTAGACATGGAGTTACTGTAGGTGTTGTCCACGAGCACTGGGATAACATCTGATTCTTCCTTCTCTTTTTTAGTGTGTGTGGGGGAGGGGGGGAGACAAGGAGCGGGGAGGAACAGAGTTGTGAGAGTCTTCACATAGCCCAAAAGTTTTGTGAACTTAGATACAGATGATCATGAGCTCTATTCATCCTTGGTCATTAAATGCCTGATCTGGCTCTCATCAACTCTAGTGTAAATCAGAGGAACTCCACTGATTGGTAGACAGCAGGTTTAAAACAAACAAAAGGAAGTATTTCTTCACACAAGGCAGTCAACCTGTGGAACTTCTTTACCAGAGACTATAACA
>NW_020696666.1:2342-2734 GCF_002925995.2 Terrapene triunguis
AGAGGGCCTAATTCTCAAGATCCCTTTACTCCATCTTGGCAGCATAAAAGGGCTATGAAGTGACTACATTATATTGATGCCTATTTAAAGGTCTCCGCTTTGTCCTAAGTATAACTGAGTCTGACCCCAGATAAAAAGAAGAAAAAAAGGAAGAGCGAGCTATTGAATTAAGTAAAGAAATAAATTTGTGATTCTTTCATGGCTTCTAATTTCCCCACTGTCCCACTATGGAATCCTGCTTCCATTCCATTCAAAGTTACCTTGCTCAGTAGTCTGAGAAACCAGGACTCTATGAGCAGAAATGAAGATAGTGATTCATGATCAGCCTTGTATTACAGATAATATATCACTCTCCGCTGTAGCGGCTGCCACTCATTAGTTTTGACCAGTTC
>NW_020696666.1:2744-4526 GCF_002925995.2 Terrapene triunguis
AACAGCCTTTTAGGCAAGTAGCAAACTTCCCTAGCCCCTTAACTATAACCCTATTGCAATATAAAAAAGCACTTATTTTCCTTCTTGAAAAGAAGGACTTTACAGATACCTTAACATATAAAGGCTGCAGACAAATAAGGTCCAACTAACCTGTAACATTACAGGAAACTCTATTGAGATTCACTCCACAGACTCACTCTGGGCCATCCTCTGCAGCTCTATCTTCTGCATAGGCTAGGTTAGCTCAGACTGGTGCTCAAAATGACTGCCAGTGTGCACACATCATACAACTCACTGCTGATTGATCAGGAACTTCCAGCTTCTAATTAAGGCAGTCTGGGTGCACATGCAGGAAGGTCTGCAGTTAACAAAGCCTTCTGCACAAGCTTCTAAACAGCTACTGGTCTCCCAAATCCTACACTAGTGCCCCAACTACTAGGCCATTCTTCCTAAGAGCATTCGTTAAAAAAAATAAAGAAAAAACCTTGATAACCTAAAGGAAAATAAAAATGTTTCATCCCAACATTAAGAAATAAGTGAATCCAAAGCAGAGATGACTGCCAAACCCCCTGGTAAAGTCTGCATGGTATGTGGAGCTGAAATTGAACACATAGTGGAGAACTAACAAGATGTAGCATTTATTTTTAACCATTCAATTTACCATTCAATCAGCAATTTTCCCTTTTTAGTGCTGTAGTTTATTACACACTCTAAATTATTCATTAGCATAACCATTCTTTTTCTTATTTAAATAGAAAAGTTCTGGAAAACACCCTGCCGTACTGTCAGCATATTTTCATTTTTTTCCCTAATACAGGTTTTTTGGGGGGGGTTGCTCAAAGTTTAGCAATTATGCTTGTAAATCATACATCAGTTACCCTAAAAAAACAACCTTGTCAGCAATTTCTCCTGTTGATTTTGAGGTGCTTAGTCAGTTAGGCCCCAGGTGCTTTAGCTGTTCCCCAATACTTACCTCAAAGCCTATGCAGGACCAACTCATCCCACGTACCCCTTCTTCTGCCCCTACCATGTTGGTCTAGAGTTCCATTTTTATGCCCCTTGAGGTTCCTTTGTTGGTTTCTGTACCCAGGGCCGGCTCCAGGCACCCGCTTACCAAGCAGGTGCTTGGGGCGGCCACTTCAGAGAGGGGCAGCACGTCCAGCTGTTCCGCGGCAATTCAGCGGACAGTCCCTCACTCCTGCTCGGAGCGAAGGACCTCCCGCCGAATTGCCGCCGCACATCACGATCGCGGGGGTTTTTTTGTTGTTTTTTGTTTTTTTTGGTTTGGCTGCTTGGGGCGGCCAAAACCCTGGACCCAGCCCTGTCTGTACCCCACCAAGGGATGCAAAGCAACTGAAGACAGTCCCAATCCTGAAAAGCGTACAGTCTAAGTAAATGAATAATTATTGGCATCCCACATTTTGGGTCTTTGTCCCCCCGCACCTTTGGGCCTTGGAAGGTTGAGAGGTATAACCCTAAAATAATAATAGGTAACGGAAAACCTCTTGAGTCAGTGAAGGGTGAGCCTCAGAAAGGTAGTAGTATGGATTCAGGAATAGATCCCTATTCAGGACAGTACTTAAGCATCTGTTTACATTTAAACACCTCCCTGGTCGGATGCTTCTGGAGGAGGTTTATTTTTTTTGCAGGACAGAATTTTGTTTATTTAGCTGCTCCTATAAAGACTTTCATTCCAGGACTCTCAAGGCCGCAAAATATCCTTAAGCTTTCCCATTGGCTGCTAAGATAGCCAATGACTATGAAGGGTGTCGTCATTTTATC
>NW_020696667.1:0-5237 GCF_002925995.2 Terrapene triunguis
CCCGGGGCGCCAGCCGGCGGAGGGGTGCGCTGATGGGGCAGTTGGAGCGGGAGGTCTTGGAGCTGGAGAGGCGTCTAGCCTCCAGCCCCGAGGATCCACCCCTCTGTGAGGCGTACCGGGAGAAGCGGGAGGAGCTCCGGGCCCTGGAAGACCACCGGGCCCGGGGCGCGTTCGTTCGATCCCGCATCCGTCTCCTTCGAGAGATGGATCGCGGCTCCCGCTTCTTCTATGCCCTGGAGAAAAGGAGGGGGGCCAAAAAGCATGTCACCTGCCTCCTGGCGGAGGACGGCTCCCCCCTCACGGATCCGGAGGAGATGCGTGGAAGGGCCAGGGCCTTCTATGCCGCTCTTTTTTCCCCGGATCCGACCGACGCCGAGGCCCGCAGGGTGCTCTGGACCGGGCTCCCGACGGTCAGCGCGGGTGACCGAGACCGGCTGGAGTTGCCTTTCTCCCTAGCCGAGTTCTCGGAAGCCCTCCGGCTCATGCCCACCAACAAATCGCCGGGCATGGACGGGCTGACCGTGGAGTTCTACCGCGTGTTCTGGGATGTCCTCGGCCCAGACCTCGTCACCGTCTGGGCCGAGTCCTTGCTAAGCGGGGTCCTCCCTCTCTCGTGCCGGCGAGCTGTGCTCGCCCTGTTGCCGAAGAAGGGAGACCTTCGCGATTTACGGAATTGGCGTCCCCTCTCGCTCCTCAGCACGGACTATAAGGTCGTAGCGAAGGCTATCTCGCTGCGGCTGGGGTCCGTGCTGGCGGACGTGGTCCATCCCGACCAGACCTACACCGTCCCGGGCCGGAGCATCTTTAATAACCTATACCTGGTCCGTGACCTTTTAGAGCTGGGGCGTAGGGATGGTCTGTCGTTCGCCCTCCTGTCCCTGGACCAGGAGAAGGCGTTCGACAGGATGGACCACGGGTATCTCCTGGGCACCCTGCGGGCTTTCGGCTTCGGGCCCCAGTTTGTAGGCTTTCTCCGGGTGCTGTACGCTGAAGCGGAGTGTTTGGTCCGGCTCAACTGGGCCCTGACCGAGCCGGTCAGCTTCGGGCGGGGAGTGCGTCAAGGGTGCCCCCTCTCGGGCCAGCTGTACGCTCTGGCGATCG
This sequence comes from Terrapene triunguis, assembly GCF_002925995.2. Taxonomy (NCBI): domain Eukaryota; kingdom Metazoa; phylum Chordata; order Testudines; family Emydidae; genus Terrapene; species Terrapene triunguis. Next base: position 1,102 of record NW_020696667.1, read on the forward strand.
AGCCCTTCCTCTGCCTCCTCCGCCGGAGGATGGCGGGGTTGGCGCTTCGGGAGCCGGAGATGCGGCTGGTCCTGTCGGCGTACGCCGACGACGTGCTCCTCGTGGTCCAGGACCCAGAAGATCTGGTGCGGGTGGAGGCCTGCCAGGCCGTTTATTCGGCGGCCTCCTCCGCCCGGGTCAACTGGGTCAAGAGCTCTGGCCTGGTGGTCGGGGACGGGTGGCAGACCAGCTCCCTCCCACCCGCGCTTCAAGCCATTCGGTGGAGCGCGGGTCCGCTGCTCTATCTTGGCGTTTATCTTTCCGCCACGCATCCTTCTCCGCCGGAGAACTGGCAGGATTTGGAGGCCAGGGTGAGTGAGCGGTTGCGGAGATGGACAGGACTACTCCGGTGTCTCTCCCTGCGAGGGAGGGCGCTGGTGCTGAACCAGCTCGTCCTGTCCTTGCTTTGGCACCGACTCAACACCCTAAGCCCGGCCCCGGGGATCCTGGCCAGGCTCCAGAGGATGGCCCTGGAGTTTTTCTGGCCGGGACTGCATTGGGTCTCTGCAGGGGTTCTGAGTCTCCCCCTGGAGGAGGGGGGACAGGGCCTGGTCTGTCTACGTAGCCAGGTCCATGTCTTCCGCCTCCAGGCCCTGCAGAGGCTCCTTTATGGTGCTGGTAGTCCGGCATGGAGCACGTTAGCGCACGCCTTCCTTCGCCGCCTCCGAGGGCTCCGATACGACCGGCAGCTCCTTTTTCTTCACCCGAGAGGTCTTCCGCGAGACCTCTCGGAGCTGCCGGTCTTCTACCAGGACCTTCTCCGGACCTGGAAGCTTTTCTCGGCGACCAGGTCCACTGTGGCCACCGAGGGCGAGGATCTCCTCGCGGAGCCCCTGCTGCACAATCCCAATCTCCGTGTGCAGGTGGCGGAGTCACCCTCGGTGAGCCGGAGGTTGGTCCTGGCGGAAACCACCAGGGTCGGAGACCTCCTGGACTACACCAGAGGGGACTGGGTGGATCCCCGCACGCTTGGTCGGCGCATGGGGCTCTCCACCCTTACGACCCCTCTGCGTGTACTCCGGGAGGTGGGCGCTGCGTTGTCACCTCCCGCTCTTGACTTCCTGTGGCGGACCCTGCGGGCAGGCACTCCCCGCCCACCCCTCACCCCGGGCCCTCCGGATCTTTTTATTGGGCCCCTGTCCCGTGAGCCCTCCCGACTTCCCCGATCCCATAACCCAAGCCGGCTGCACGCTTTGCAGCCGGTCCGGTTTCGAACCGCGCCTAGAGACCACCTGTACACGCTCGTGCTCCACACGTTACATTTTCTCACCCTCGTGTCCCGCCCCGATACCAAATGGCGGGACTACTTACTACCTGTAGAGGGTGAGAAACCCCGGTGGGCCAGTCTTTATTCCACCTTGGTTCCACGACCCGCCGGGGACATTGGATGGCGGCTCCTTCACGGAGCCGTGAGCACGGGCGTGTACTTAGCGCGGTTCACTCCCATTCCCGAAGCCTGCCCATTTTGCGGCCTCCGGGAGACCCTGGCGCACGCATACCTTGAGTGCGCCAGGCTGCAACCCCTGTTTCGGCTCCTCCAGAACCTCTTGTTGAGGTTCTGGTTGCACTTTTCCCCACACCTGTTTATTTATGCACACCCTATCCGTGGCCCCACGAGGTCGCGGGATCTCCTCGTCAACCTCTTCCTGGCCCTGGCTAAGCTTACAATCTATAATACCAGGGAGAAGATGTTGACCGAGGGGGTGCTCTGCGATTGTGGGGCCTACTTCCGTAATTTTTTGGTTTCACGTCTCCGGGCGGAGTTCCACTGGGCAGCGTCTGCTGGCTCCCTTACCACCTTTGAGGAGCAGTGGGCGCTGTCCGGGGTTCTTTGCTCGGTGTCCCCATTTGGTTCCCTGATTTTGAACCTTTAACCGTCACCTCACTCCCTGTTTTTTTATCAGTTGTCCCAAGGAATTACTTGGTTTCTGGGTCCAGTGGTCCCTCCCGCTAGGCTGGGGGAGGGGCCTTTAGCAGTGGGCGGGTAAGCCCGCCCACTTCCCGGTTAACCAATATGGACTCACAACACAGTCTATGTACACTTAACAACAAGGAATCAGATAATTTACAACCAACTATTTACTGACAAACCAGAACAAATATACAAAACTGAGTAAACTGTAACAATTCGTCCTCTATACACTATACATGAGATCTGGTACCAAGTAATAAAGAAAAAAGGCCTAACAAACAGAATATCTACAAAAATTAATATGTACATACCACACTCCAGGCGCAGCTGACCAGCAGTACAGACACCAGGGACATGATGAGATGTAACCCGAGATGACACGACATGAGCCGGCTAAATCCGGAGGAGATCCTGGCTGAAAGGGTGATCAGGTCTTCCAGCTAACACGCGGACACTCCTGCTGATTTAGGCGAGGGACATAGTTTTATTCGAAGACCCTTGCTCGTGCTAGCATCTAATTGGTCCCCGCTCCTACACCAACCAGGCTCCGAGCTGGTGCCCTCTACATAAACAGATACTGCACCCGGCACGCTAAGCTTATGCACATGGCACGCTGGAATTGTAGCACACGGTACCAATGTGACCCACAATTGACCAGGCGGAAGGTTTGAGAATGGTCACACGGCCCCAATGTGTTGCACACGACACCAAGGCGCTGCACACGGCACCAAGGTGCTGCACACGACACCGATGTGACCTTCTGACCGACAATTGGCCATCCAGACGCCATGACAGAGCATAGGGCTGCGACACTGAGGTCCCTTCCAACCCTGATATTCTATGATTCTATGATTCTATGAAAATATTTAAAATGTTTTCATTCTGAAGGATTCAAAATGGACTTTTTTTTTCAAAACTTTTCATAGAGCATATCTTAGAGAATCCAATCTTCATTTTAAAAATGCATGTGATGGCTAATACACCACAACCCTTGGTAAATTGTTCCACGTTTGGCAGTCGAGTTATTCCTTAAGATCCAAAGTGACAGTGAGGACTCCGACGATGATATCGACTCGAGTAATGCATATGACACGAGATTGCTTGTGGCATTCACGGACATGCTCACCACCGTGGAACAGCGCTTTTGGGCTCGGGAAACACGCTCTGAGTGGTAGGATCACATCGTCATGCAAGTCTGGGATGATGAGCAGTGGGTGCAGAACTTTCAGATGAGAAAAGCCACTTTCATGGGACTGTGTGATGAGCTCGCCCCCACCCTGCGGCGCAAGAACACGAGATTGAGAGCTGCCCTGACGGTGGAGAAGCGGGTGGCTATTGTAATCTGGAAGCTGGCAACTTCAGACAGCTACCGATCAGTCGCTAACCAGTTTGGAGAGGGGAAGTCGACTGTTGGAATCGTGTTTATGCAAGTTTGCAGAGCCATTAATCGCATCCTGCTCAGAAGAACCGTGACTCTGGGTAACGTGCATGACATTGTGGCTGGCTTTGCACAAATGGGTTTCCCTAACTGCGGAGGGACGATAGATGGGACGCATATTCCAATTCTGGCACCAGCCCACCTAGCCTCCGAGTATGTTAATCAGAAGGGCTATTTCTCTATGGTTCTCCAGGCGCTTGTGGATCACCGTGGGTGTTTCATTGACATTAATGCAGGCTGGCCCAGAAAGGTGCATGACACATGCATCTTTCGGAACACTGGCCTGTTCAGGAAGCTGCAAGCCGGGACTTTTTTCCCAGACCAGAAGATCACCGTAGGGGAAGTCGAAATGCCGATTGTGATCCTTGGAGACCCCGCTTACCCTTTAATGCCTTGGCTCATGAAACCCTACACAGGAAGCCTTGACAGCAGCAAGGAGCGGTTCAACAACAGGCTGAGCTGGTGCAGAATGACTGTGGAGTGTGCTTTTGGCCATTTAAAGGCCCACTGGCACTGTCAATATGGGAAGCTGGACCTGGCCGATAACAGCATCCCCGCAGTTATATCTGCGTGCTGTACCCTTCATAACATTTGTGAAGGGAAGGGTGAAAGATTCACTTGGGCATGGAACTCGGAGGTTCAACACCTGAAGGCTGAATTTGAACAGCCAGAGAGCAGGGCTATTAGAGGGGCCCAGCGTGGGGCTGCAAGGATTAGGGATGCCTTGAGGGAGCAATTTGAGGCTGA
>NW_020696668.1:0-15211 GCF_002925995.2 Terrapene triunguis
AAGCCTTCTACTCCTTGGGCATACTTGTTCCCCATTCACAGTGCCACCCTGTTCTAGCAGTGAGCTCTCCCTTCATAGCAAGCTGCAGCATGAGGTTTCAGCTACCATACTCTCTCCCCCTCCCTTTCCTGTTGATAGCGGCCAAGGGAATGCTGGGAAATGTAGTTCTTTCCCTGCTCCAGGGCTGGCTCTATAGGCAGGGAGCTAACCAAGAAACTACAGCTCCCAGGGCCCCCTGTTGGTTCTCAGCTTCTAGGCTGGATCCCTGCCGGCTGCCGCCCCTGCAAATGTGCTGCCCCAAGCACCTGCTTGCTTTGCTGGTGCCTAGAGCTGCCCCTGGGCAGGGGGCATGTGCACCCACATGCTGCTCCAGGCCCAAATGGTGAAAACAGGGCATGGCAAGCCAAGTAAGTAGCTGAATCCTTGAGGCAGGAGCTGAGGCAAATGGTAAGTGTTCACTGGGGGTGGTGGAGAGGGCAGCGATGGTGGGGGTGGGGGGCCCAGATGGACCAGGGGGCAGGCTCCACACCACACCCACTGTGTCCCCACAAACACAGTCAAGACACCCACCACAAGAGCCCAGTTCATAAGTTACTCAGTCCTTGAAGGCACTCTCCACAGTGGTCTGCATAGGCTCTGTGCACTCCCCCAGCAGCAGATGGTCCCCTTCTTCCTCCTCCTCAAGGCTCCAGCAGCTTCCAGGCAGCAACAGCAGCTCCAGTCAGCAGTCTGGTGACCAGGCAGGAAGGACCCCTCTCAGGTGGTGGTGGTGTCCACAGCAGCAGTAGCAACAACTGGGGGAGGGGTCCAGCAGCCAGGGAGCAGAGAAGGGGGTGGGTTGTCTGGCCTAGCCAGGGGAGTAGTTGGAGCAGCAAAGGCCCAAGACCTAGCAGCAGGGATAGCAGTAGCCTCCCACTTCCCTCTAGGCCAGAGGGCTCTAGGAGAGGAGTCAAGGGCTGATCTACTAGTAACTGGAGAAGCAGCAGGTTTCTGGTCCCTGATTGACCAGAGCAGGGGCTGTTCCAGGCTAGGATGGACACATGACTCCAATTATCCTGCAAAGAGTCAGTTGAGGCTGTTAAGCTAATGTGAACACCTGACTCTAATTAAGGCCCCTCTGATACTGTAAAAGAACTCATTCCGGTCAGGTCAGAGGAAGGAAAAGAGAGCCAGGGGAGAGGAAGTGCTGGGTAATGAAGATATTCTCAAGCCACTGGAAGGGAGCCCTAAGGTAAGGGTGAAGAAGGCGTTAAGAGAGAGAAGTAGGGGAGCTGTGGGGATGTGTAGCAGCTCTGGTGGTAAAAGGTTGGCTGCCAACAGCTGCTGCCATTAGGGTCCCATGGGCAGAACCTGGAGTAGAGGGTGGGCTTGGGTTCCCCCCAACCTGCCACTATAGAAACACCTCCTGGGATGGGAAGATAGGCCCTTGTCAGGACAGGAGGCTAAACTGTTCTGGAATAAGCCCATAGGGACAACAGAGACTGTGGGAGTTCTCTCACCAACCTCCTTGCTGGCTTATGATGAAAAGGGCTCAGTAGGCTGTAACCCTGGCCCTAGAGAGAAGGGCTACGTGGAGGGTCGCAATGAGCCTCTGAGGGTAGCATAAAGGACCTGGAAGTGCGGGACCCACAGAGACAAGGTTGGAGCTGTGCTACAATACATGGAATCGTCACTGGAAAAGGGATTTGTGGGTAGCAGGAAACACAGGGTTGGGTGTATGAAATCTGGGGGACCATTGGGTAACTAGGTAACTGATAAGCCAGAATGTAAAATTGCAGGATCAAATCCATGACCTACTAGCACAGCAACTGTCTGCAATCGATTTGTAATGGGATGGAAAAGGGCAGCAAAAGTTAACCTGCAGCTAACTCAGTGGACAGGAAACCTCGTGACATGGGTGGAAGATGACTTAGAAAGGCTAACTTGGGAGGGGGAGGTGTGTATGGGGATACAAAATGCTCAACTCTGGGGCTAGCACCTGTGTAATAGTTACTGTGGTACCTTGGAATGGGATGACTACTAAGCTGGTCCCCATGAGCCCTATGGGAATAATGAAAAAGGGAGGAGCTTGCTGGGAACCACTGGGAGATAGATGGGGAGGATGGAATGGTGTAAAATGAACAATAATTCAGTTAAGTAATTGTTTGTCCAGAGAAAATATTTAAATGTGTAACTCCTCAATGGCTATGGAGGGGCAGAATTATTGGCCTGCTGCAAATGGGGGCCATTAGGGATAATATGTATGGGGTGTTTGCTGGGAATGTACACAACACTTGGGGACACAATTGCACGAGCATCTGGCACAGTTACACACATCTACACGCTGCCATTGGGAGTATGGTGCACAAATAGATCTGTGGAACTCATTGCTGTGCACAATCGAACCAGTGCGTACTACCCAATTCCATACCAAGTGGCTGAGTTGGTTTGGACAATACCCCATTTTTCTGTGACTATCCAGTGGACTCATGATATGGACAAACGCATGCGAAACCTGCAGGCGCAGCTCACTGCAACTGCCAACAACAGAACACATTTAAAATATACACTTCAGGATGACGTTAACAGGGTTTTAACCCTGTCAAAGGAGTAGAAGCAGTGTTTTTGGTGGTGGCCAGGATGTTGGACTATACTATTGTGGTCAGGACTCTCGGTATTGCTGTGGATTATCATAGCGGCTGATGTATTGTTAAGTATGCTTGTGTTACGTTGTACAGTATATAGAAATAGTCAAGAGGGGCACAACCCTCTAAAGAACAGCCACTAATTATAACCTATAAGTAATGTAGTAAGCCCTCCCCCACATAGTGTACTAGACAACCCGGACCCAACCTTCTCAGGCCCACTATAATGGAAAGTCTGGAATGCTAACTGGAATAGGTGCAGTATGCCCATACAAGAGAAGATGCAGGGCACTGTATTGCACAAGGGGCAGTGGGACAGATGGAGCATCGACACGTTCCACTTGATACTTGGTCCTATCAGGAAATGTCGCCATATGTCCTATGCTTTTCCAGGATACCTGGGCAGGAGGAGCCCAAAAGAAAAAGAAAGGGGTGGAGTGTTAGAAACAGATATTCAGGCCTGCCTGTAAAGGCTTATTCTTTAAGAACTTAGGTGTATTTTTATCACTTAGCTAGTTACAGGGTTATAAAAACAAAGAATCAAAATCACTGTCTGCGTGTGTATGGGCCTTCTCTCACTAGAATAGTCTGAGGTCTTGTTCTTAGGCTAAGGTCTTTGGCTAAGGAGCTGAGGCAGCCATAAGCTGGGAAGGTACAGTCACATCCTCACATCCCAAACTAGTCACATTGAAATAAGGTGGTATTGGGCTGTTAGGAAGACGATCCTATCCTGATAGTGCCCATCACCACCAGATAAAGAAACAGATCTTAAGATGGTTAAAGAAAACTTAGTGTGACAGCATCCTGTCTGGCAAGAACTCACTTATCAATAGTTGGGGTTGTGAAACCCTCTGTAATGTTATGAGTGTGATATAATATCTCATTGAAAGATGACAGGGCCAGAAAGAGTTAATTAACTCACAGACTGACCTGACCCATGGCCGAACTTTAGAGACTGGTTAGGAAGATATCTAAATGAATAGAGCTTTGAAATGCAAGTCTGCATTGTTAGAGATAGAAAGGTAGCTGTTTGCTCAGGTCTTGTGATATAAGCAAACAAGTCTTGTTTGGTGCTATACTTTTGATTCAAAGATCAAAAAAGGAGTATTAGTATTTAGGAAGACACTTGAGGGAAATAGTATTATTGTCTATATGTCTCTTTGAAGGTTGTGGTAACCTGTATCTGAACTGTTTAATGGATAAATTATCCTGTGCTAATTGCCATGATGTTTAGGAGAAGGAAAGTTAAGTCTATTGTTTTCTCAGGCCAAAAGGCTGCTGGAAATGTATAAAAACCCTGGGACATGATCCTTCTTCATCTCAGATCTGCTTTGGGTTTCAAGAGGGGGAAACCTTAAACTACAAGGATTGAGATCCCCAGTCACTGACTGGAGTCACCCTGAATATGGACATTGGATTATAACCTATGGACTATTTCTAAAAGGACTTTTGGCAACTACAAGCTCATCTCTGCTATGTACCTGAACCTCAAGAATTTGAATTCAAGTCTGTATGTATATTGATCTTTTAACCAACTCTCTCTTTCTCTTTTTTAATAAATTTTAGTTTAGTTAATAAGAATTGACTATAAGTGTGTATTTTGGGTAAGATCTAAGTTATAATTGGACCTGGGTATGTGGCTGATCCTTTGGGGTCAGAAGAACCTTTTATTTTATATGATGAGATAAGATTTTTCTGTAATCATCATCATATCTGACGTGTGTCTGGATGGAGGCCTGAGGCTGGGCACTTTAAGGGAACTGTGTTGTTTGGACTTCTGAGTAACCAGTGAGGGACTATAGAACCTGTTTTGTGCTGTCTTGGTAAATCTAAGTATTGGCATATCCACCAGCTTTTGGGGTTTGTCTGCCCCGTTTTGTTTGCAGTTCACCCTAATTGAGTGACCTAAGCTGGCTCCCATGGGCAGCATCGTCATACACTCATTTCTTTATTGTTTTGTCTTTTGTCTCCATTGTTAAACTGTCTCGTTCTCTAATTGTTTCTGTCTGCTGTATAATTAATTTTGGTAGGTGTAAGTTAATGTAGTAGTAGTAGTGGGATATAATTGGTTAGAGAATTATGTTACAGTATGCTAGAATTGGTTAGTTAAATTTCATAAAATGATTGGTTAAGGTATAGCTGAGAATATTATTATATAAACTGGAGACAAACAGGAAGTGGGAGGAGGGAAATTGTAATCATGTTTGCTAAGGGGCGGGAACAGGGACACAGGCAAGGCTCTGTGGCACCAGAGCTGGGAAGGGGGACACGGGGTAAATGCTCTGAGGCATCAGAGCTGGGAATGGAACACTGGGGAACAGACTCTATCAGTGTATAGAGACAAGCCCGGCTGGTGTGATGGGCTTAGGAATATGCTTGCTTGGAAACTAACCCCAATAAACATCACATTGTCTGCACTTCAGACTTCTGGTCTTCTGCTTTCTGTGTATGTGACAAGAACCTGAGGAGAGGGTGAAGGGAAAGCCCTCTAACATAAGTGACTTGTCCAAGGTCCCAAAGGAGGTGGAGATGAGAAGTCAGGTTTGTTGGGTCACGTTCCAGAGCCTTGACCATACACAGGCTTGGAAGGATTATGTTTTTTATTGGTCTTAAAGATTAAGAGAAGGATAACAGAAGAATGGAAGACGTGTTGTGATCGGCGCAATCTCTGAGGGCTAAAGGATGTATTAGGAGTGTCGTAAGCAAGACACGAGAAGTAAGTCTTCTGCTCTACTCCACGCTGATAAGGCCTGAAATGGAGTATTGTGTCCAGTTCTGGGCACCACATTTCAGGAAAGATGTGGACAAATTGGAGAAAATCCAGAAAAGACCAACAAAAAAGATTAAACTTCTAGAAAACGTGACCCATGAGGGAAGATTGAAAACATTGGGTTTGTTTAGTGTGGAAAAGAGGAAAACTGTTGTCATGTCCCCTCTCAGTCTTAAGTACATAAAAGGTTGTTGCAAGGAGGAGGGAGAAAAATTGTTCTCCTTAACCTCTGAGGTTAGGACTAGAAGCAATGATCTTAAATTGCAACAAGGGCGGTTGAGGTTGGACATTAGGAAAAACTTCCTAACTGTGAGGGTAGTTAAGCACTGGAATAAATTGCCTAGGGAGGTTGTGGAATCTCAGTCATTGGAGGTTTTTAAGAGCAGGTTAGACAAACACCTGTCAGGAATGGTCTATACTGCCATGAGTGCAGGGGACTGGACTAAATGACCTCTCCAGGTCCCTTCCAATCCTACAATTCTATAACTTATTGTATAACAATCCTATAACACCCACTGTCCTTTCAGAAATGTAGGCTGGGAATTTCCAAGTTCTGTATGGGATTAGGTCAGCTGCAGTATCTTTATTTTATTTACACAGGATCTCAGTGTTCCTCAATGGAATTCCCCCTGCAGAGCAGACAGAGTATCCATGTTTAACCTGCAGGGCCTTGTGCTAGAGTGACTCCTTTAACATCAGTGGGGTGACTCAGGGTAAATCTGGATGTAACTGAGGTCAGGATCTGCCTCACTGAATGGTGCCTTTTTGATATTTAGAAATGCCTCCACAAATGCAGTGGAAAATGTTGGTACCTAGTAACTGTTTTTTTTCCAGTTAATCTTTCACCTCCTTGTTCCACAGGCTGTAGATCAGGGGTTCTCAAATGGGGGGTCAGGACCCCTCAGGAGGTTGTGAGCCACCAGCCTCCACCCCAAACCCTGCTTTGCCTCCAACATTTATAATGGTGTTAAATATATTAAAAAGTGTTTTTAATTTATAAGGGTGGGTAGCACTGAAAGGCTTGCTATGTGAAAGGGGTCACCAGTACAAAAGTTTGAGAACCACTGCATATAGATAGTGGGGGTTTATCATGGGGATCATGATGGAGTTCAACAGAACAATGAGTTTCTCCCCATTCAGCGAGTGGCTGGGTTTGGGTTTCAGGTACATGATGCAGGCTGTCCCATAGAACAGAGTCACCACCAGGGGGTATGAGGAGCAGGTGGAGAAGGTTTTCTGCCTGCCCTCAGTTGATGGCATCTTCAGGATGGTGGAGATGATACGATCGTTGGATGCAAGGATGAGCATGAACTGCAGCAGGACAAAGAAAAAGGCAACCAGGAGAATGGCGATTTCACTCCTGTGGTTGTCCCCGCAGGCCACTTCCATCACTGGGGAGATATCACTGAAGAAATGAGTGATTTCATTAGAGCCACAGAAGGGTAGGGTGAATATGGCTGCAATGTGACCCATTAACACCAAGAGTTTGATGACCCAGGAAGCAGCCTCAAGTCCAATATAAACCCTGCTGTTCGTAAGGACGAGGTAACACAGTGGGTGGCATATAGCAACACTGATACACATGATCATTTTCAATCATACAGCATCACACCTAGTACTTCTTAGGAGTGTCTGTGTTTTAGGAATGCCAGCCATGTTTTTGCCAACTTCATTCACCGGACAGTGAACTTGTAAGCAGCTGTTTGCTTTATGACAGGGCCTGGTTTTGGTTTATAGCATGGCTCTTGCTGACTTTGGTTCAGGGCTCAGGCCTTGCATCAGGCCCCATGCTCTAGGATCTCTCTGTCCTACAGAGGATTACAAATGTGAGTGAGCAGAGTGAACACTTGGTTTTAAATTCTCATCAGTACACCCTTGGGACCTCATCACAATTTCAGACTATGAACCAAGCACAGAATACACACTGGCATGCGTGTGTTTCTTGGTATGTGTCAAGGCTGAATCCCCACTCTGGCACTTTGAGTGCAGAAAGTCGGGGCCCGCAAGGATTTTAAAAATGAATACTGGCCACTCCAGGCTTGTATTAAACTGCCAAGGTTACAGCTTTTCTCTGACCTTGGCTTGGTAAACGCTGCCACCACCCAAATGAGAAACTGCCTCTTGAAAATCCTGGAAAAACTCGCTTGGGAAGTTTCCCCTGAGGCTCCTTGGCTTTTCCACCCCTCCCTCAGGGAAGCCGAGAAAGAAAACAAACAAAAGGGAAACCCAGCTGTTGCCACCAGCTAATTGAAAAACATATGCACAAACCTCTTAGGACACCAAAAATTCAATCGTTCTTAAAGGTAAATTTTATTAAAAACAAACAAACAAAGAAAATACATCTGGAATTTAGGCTTTTGTTAGATTTTAAAAGAGCAAATCCAAAAATTAAACACCCAAAATAGCTTTCTTGGGGGTTTAGCTTAAAGGTTACAAGCAAACAAAAGCATCTGGGGTTAGCACAGAGGAGTCCACTAGCCATAAGAAATAAACAGAAATAACCCTAATCACGTCTTTCTAAACATCCCTGATCTACTTACACATTTGGGGGTTCAAATAAGTAGTTATAGGTATGATCTATGCTCATACCTGGCTTAAAGCTTCTCATATCATAACTGCTCCCTGTTCCCTTCTTTCTCAGAGAACAATATTGTTGGGATATGTAAGGGTTAAATAGAGACCTGGGAAGCTGCTAATGTGCTGACATGGCATTAGGGGACAAAGGCATAAGAAGTCTGTAGTTCTTTGTTTAATAAATAAGTTGCGATATTTTGCCCTTCCCTAAGAATTTATAAGTGTTGCAGCTGCATAAGAAAGGTGGGGATCTAAAGGATACCTTTTGGGTAAAGCAGTGTTATCTCCTCCTCCTTTCCTTTCCAGCTACATAAACAAGCTCTGGCTTAGGGCCCCTTCCTCCCAGGGCCGGCTCCAGGCACCAGCCCACCAAGCATGTGCTTGAGGCGGTGCCTGGAGGGGGGCGGCGCAGCGGGGCCCTGGCCGAGCTCGCCGCCCTCCCCCTGGCGCTCCGGCCGGTCGGGGAGAGCGGAGAGCCCCAGCCAGGCTCTCTGGCCGCCGGGGGCTCTCTGCCCTCCCCCCGGCGCTCTGGCCCCCCGGGGAGAGCGGAGAGCCCCGGCCAGGCTCTCCGCCCTCCTCCCGGCGTTCCGGCCAGTTGGGGATTGTGGGCCCGCAGCCGGGCTCGGTGCCCTCCCATGCCGCTCTGGGAGGGGGGTGGGGGGGGGGTCGGTGGGTGGCTTTTTTGCCTAGGGCGGCAAAAAAGCCAGAGCCGGCCCTGCTTTCTCCCTCCCCTGAGAATTGCTGACCAGGGAGATTTGTGGCAACAAATTGTTGCAAAGAAATATATTTTCAAGGTAAAATGCCTGTGTAATGCTGTGCACAATAGATAGGGTGGGTTTACTAACAAAATGGGTGTTATTACTTAATAAGGGTTTTTGGGGTGTTGTTAAGGATGTAGGCATGTACATACTAACAAACAAAAAATGTGTTGTAACTAAATCCGGGCTTACTGGACAATTGGGTCCAGGGGAACAAGTATCGCAATAAAGATCCTATCCACCTTTGGGTCAACTTGCTCCTTCTTCTTCTGACATCTGGTGTCACAAACAGGATCCCAGGGGAGAGTCGTGCCTGATCACCATGTCTCGCCATGGATTTAATGAGTAAGTTGAACTTGAATGGGCCCTTCACTGTATCCCCGGTTAAGGAGTTTATTAATAAACTGGTGGGGAGCTGGAAGGGGTCCTTATGTGGCTCCCTCCAGGGATTGTCAGGGTTGGCCAGCCATCCAGGGGTGGGTGGAAGCTGCCCTGGCATCCAGGTGCTCCCAGGATTAAAAAAAGGCTGTTTTGTTTCAGGCTCTCTGTGAGGGTCTGTCAGGTTTTAGCTAAAAATCTATGAGCAATTTTTAATCATCTTAAGTCAAAGAACCTGGCCCAGAAGGGTCAAGTAGATGCCTTAAAGCAAAATTGTTGTTCCCCGGCCCCTATTTACCCACCTGTCCCTCCTCATAGGCTGCCAGTAACCTTTCAAGTTTAGTGCTGCTTCAGCAAAAGCTGCTGAAGGGTTCTAAAGCAGAGTTAGGGGTAGTTAAAATAATTTGGCACAACAGGGTTTTAAAGTCAAAAGCAGAGTTGTTAAACTACCTTTAAAAAAACTGGAGCTGAGACTTAGTCCTGGGGGAGTGTAAAGCCAGCAGGGTTTGCAGGAGCTGGTTTAAAAACAAAACAAAAAAAACCCATTCCCCTCCCAGAGGCAGAATGAGAACCCTAGGGGTGAGGGTTCCTAGCTGTTTCAACCCAGAGAGCCCTACTCTTAGCTCAGAGCTAACTATATCCTTTTCTTCTTTTCCTTCTTCTTTTTCTCAGTTTACTTAATTTGCTGCTGGTAGCCTGTACTTTAAACGCAGGGCCAGCTTTAAGCCGATTCGGCCAATTCCCTGGAATGGGGCCCCGCGCCTAAGAGGGCCCCGCAATGTTCGGGGCTGCCGGCGGAGCGGAAAAAAAGAAAAAAGCCGTGTTCTGCTTCTCCCCCCTCCCTCCAGCACTTGCACTGCCATACAGCTGATCAGCGCAAGCCTGGGAGGGAGGGGTGAGGAAGAGGAATGTGGCATGCTTGGGGAAGAGGAGGGGCCAGGGTGGGGATTTGGGGAGGGATCCAATGGGGCAGGGATGGGGCGGGGGGGTGGGGGCGTGAGACAATTTGCGTCCTGGCATGGGGCCCCGCACCTGCTAAAGCCGGCCCTATTTAAACAGACCTCACAGGGTTAATTGCTTTCTTTCCACCTCTTCCTCCTCCACCCCATCATTTCCCCCACCCACCCTTTTGGTTTTCTGAAGTTTTAATGAACGGTACTTTGGATACTTAGTGAAAAGTTAGTTTGGACAAAGCACGACAGAAGTCTGCTGCATTTCATTATTATTATTATTTTATTATTATTATTTTTTTAAGTAAAAGGTCCAGGGGTGACCATAGGAATAAATGTTTTACAGCCTTTTTAAATAATCCCAAAGTAAAGGAGGCACAGGGAAGGGCAGCTGTGTTGCAGGAATTGTAATGGGTGGCTGTTTGTTACAAGCAAAATATACCACCTTAAAGAATGAAATGCACAAGTAAATAATTTAAAGTAAGTAAATAGCTACAAGTAGCTTTGTAAATTTTTTTTAAAGAAAAATAAACTGTTGGGAGTTGTAAAAATGCTGCTAACAGTTGTGGTGTTATAAAAAAGGAAATTTGTACTTTAAAAATAAAACCCAGTTATGTAAATCTATAATTTTTAACTCCGGGATTCCACCCAATGTGACTGTACCGAGTTACACATATATTTACAAGGGGGTCAGGTGGCTACTACCACCATGGTGTTTTTGACCCCAGGAGCCTTTATAGCTATTCTGAGGGGAAAATGGGCCCTTTCCCCACAGAAATAGTCTGTAAAGGACTGCTGCAGGCGGCAAACAGCCAGATACTCTGATCTATATTATTTGACTATTAAACAAGTTAATCAAAATCACTAAAAAAAAGTAAGGGGTTTCTACTGGAACTTAACTTGATTGTCTCTAGTTGTACAAAATGGAAGTGTAATTAGGGTACAGTTATATAAAAATAATAAAAGCAGTGCAAGGGGCGTTAAACAAAAAAGGAATTTGTGTGTGTGTGTGTGTGTGTGTGTGTAATTATGTAAGGTTGTAAGGACCTAAACCAACACTCATGGTTTATAAAATCCTGTTTGTAGGTTTAAAATAAATTGGTTTGGTTTTATTTTCTTTTAAATAAAAAAAACCCAATAATACTAAAATTCCATTTCAATCTCTCATTCACAGTTGCAACACTGACAGACCCTTGTGCTAGACATGGACAAATACTGTAATGTGGCTTTGGTATTTAGCATGTAATCCTTTGGGTACTACCATGTTTTTCATAAAGTATATCATCTTTTTTAAATAAGAACCAAAGAATGTGTTCCTGGCTGGGACAGCCAGAACTGGAAGAATAGGAAGAAATTCTGGATTTTTTTTTTTTTTTTGGAGTAATAAATAGTAGCTAAAAACTGCAGAAGAAAAACAAAGTTAAAAGACAGTGTACTTCTGAAGAAAAGGCAAGGGTAAAATGTATAAGGAAGTAATGTTAAAAACGCTGAGCCTTGGGATGGCTCTGGGTGATCAAACTGTCGCTTTGGTGGGGGTGCATGAGAACTCTGTGGGCACAGGGGAGCAGGGGCGGGATTAGGAAGTGCGGGGCCCAATTCGAACATTTTCAGTGGGGCCCTGACAGGGATGACTTTAAAAAAACACCTTTTAATTTCTTCCATGTATTATTTACTTTCCATAACTATATAAATAATAACAAAATTATATATTACATACATTGCATAATGTATGCAGATGCATGCTAACCCTACCTAAAGTTCTGGACCCCCCCTGGGACCCCATCCAATCCCTTCTCTCTGTCCCCGACTGCCCCTGGAACCCCTGCCCCTGACTGCCCCCCACCGCCCAATCCAACCCCTGCTCCTTCCTGACTGCCCCCCCTGGGGGCCCTTGCCCCCATTCAATCCCCCCTGCCCTCTGACCACCCTGACCCCATCCATGCCCCCAAACTCCCCTGCCCTCTTCCAACACCCCCTTCCCTGCCCCCTTACCGCGCTGCCTGGAGCCGCCGGGCTGCTGGGGACGCCGGGGCTTAAGCCGGAGCCGCCAGGGCTGGAGCCGGAGCTTCTGGGGCTGGGCCGGAGCCTCGCCGCGGGGGCCGGGCCGGAGCTGCTCGTCCAGGACCGGGCTGGGGCTGGGGGCGTTCAGCCGGGGCCAGGCTGGAGGGAGCCGCGCACTCGGCCAGGGCCGGACTGGGCCATGCCGCGCCTCCCTGGAACCCTCCTCGCACCCCAGCTTACCTCCTGCCTGCTGCTTGTTTCAGGCTTCCCGCGAACATCTGATTCACGGGAAGCAGGGGAGGAGGGGGAAGTGGGCCGGGGGCGGGGTGGACAGCTGCGCGGGGCCCTCTAGGTGCAGGGCCCCATTCAGGGGAATCGGCCTAAAGCCGGCCCTGCAGAGGAGGCAGTTACACCTTGTGTAAAAGTTAATGTGGATAATACAATGTTATAGAGATGAACTGTGAAGGGGGCATGCATTTTCCCAAAATATGTGCAGTGTATATTGTAGAAGGAGTAAAAAAAATGCAAACAAAACATGTTATGTAATTAAAATCCTATTAGGGCTCCAAAAGGAGCCACAATAGGTGGTATTTTCTTTTTCAAATGGCTGTGTGTTTTAAAAGCAAGAGTAAAAAGTAATCAGAACTCTGGTAAAAGTTAATTGTGTCCCTTTTGAAAAAAAAAAAGTCTCTGAGCTGCTAATAGCTTTGGATCCAAAAGCAATCCAAAAAGCGTCTGTGTGAATGCAAATTACCTAGCTGATAGGGGAGGGGAAGGAAAGAACTGCCCATAAATGGCAGCACAAAAGAAAGCTGCAAATAATAAGTAAGCCTGGTCTGTTGTACAAAAGAAAAAACTGAGGTACACAACGTCATGAATTTCCTAAATGAACAGTGGACTAATTCATCCTTTCCCTTTAAGGATAAAAATGACTGTAAAACAAAACAAGGAAAGTATAAAAGTAATTCTTTAGTTTTCCTGCAGTCAGCAAAGGAATTTGTAAAATGAAAGGGGTATTTTTAAGCAATAATCTGTCCCCACCAAGGGGCTGGGGAATGTTTATTTTGTTTTTTAGATACTGTTGGCAAGCTAGCACCAGTGGAAGAACAACCCAGAACACCATGGGTCTACTGTCGCAACAAAGATTGTGTTGTGTGTTTTGTGGTGTTTGTCTAGTTGTTGTTATCGGTATTTTGGTGGATAAACTGTTTTTAGTTTACCAAAGTAGGTAAAAGAATACTGCTATGGGTAATTTCAAACTCATTTGAATTGAATGGATGGGAAGTAAACAAAAACATCCGAAAACAGCGAGCCCTCACAAACTACCTCTGGGAAGGTTGGAACTCGTTGCAGGAAGCTGACTCAGCAGCTCAAATCCAATACTTGGGACATGCCCTGGAACTACTGGATGGGGGAATTATTACAGGGATCTGAGCTTAGCTCAGACGTTTATTAGGAAATGTTATTCTAACCCTCAAGAATATTACAAAATCCCTTATAAATAAATTAGTAAACAATGTAAAGACTGTTTTGTGGGGAGAAGCATGTGGCCAGGTTCAACAAACGCTCACCAAGCATCTTGTATACCTCTTGCAGGATGCCTGTTAGGGTTTATGGCCATCTGGGTTGGAGGGGACCAATGTGGTAAATCAGTTAAAGGTGTATTGAGCCCCCTAGCAAACAATTTTGGGGGACTGTACACTAAACCAGTGTACCCTTACTGTCAGGGGAGTGGTTGAAGAATGGACCTCAGCCACCCTTTTACAGCCAGGGTTCAGGGATGGGTGCCAATAAAAATGGTCCCAAGAACCCGTATGGCAAGTAGTAATAATAATGACACACGGTTTCTAATGGGATCTGAGGTATACTATTCACAAATGGGTCTCACGTGGGTGGAACAGGGAAATACCTGGAAGCGTTGGCCACAGGAACCACCACCCCTAGAGTGTTCAGAACCTGTACCCTCTCAGCATTGGGTGGAATAGGGAAACAAAATTTGCTGGGATGGATCAGCCGTGCTTAATGGCAAGGTTCTGGAGGGTGAAAGGTGGGTGGAGTGGGTGAGATTTGAACCAGGAAACTTTTTTCCTTGCAGCTGGGAAACTTCGCTTACCAGATTCCTATACCAGCTATGCATTGGCTTAATGTAACCAGAGACCCAACAATACCTACTAAGCAGGGCCGGCTCTAGGCACCAGCAAACCAAGCACGTGCTTGGGGCAGCACATTTTCAAGGGCAGCATTCTGGCCACTTTTGTGTGTGTGCGCTTCCGGCGGCAAAAACCTAGAGCCAGCCCTGGCAGCAGCTGCGCGGGGGGCGCCCTGGGGCCGCTGCGGTTCGTGCCGCGGGGGAGCAGCGCCCTCACCTTGTGGCCGGGCTGGGTAGGCTTCGAGCGGGGGACACTCAGGCTGGGGGACACCCCCCGGGGCACACGGGGCACCTGCAGCTGCCGCAGGGTGGCCCCCCCCAGCGCTGCAGTCGGGGCTGGGCAAAGCAGCCCAAGCCGCCCAGGGACTGTGGCAGGGTGGCCAGAAGCAGCAGCAGCGGGGCCATAGAGGGCGGGGCGCTGTCGTGTGGGGCCTGCGTCCCGCTCTGCTGCCTCTGGGGCTACCCTGCCCCGGCTCCTCAGCCCTCTGCTGGGGCAGTCCCCCGGCTCTGCCCTCCCAGGTCACGGCTGGTCCTGGAGGGACCCTGGGCTGAGGCGCGGCCCGGGAGCCCCGCTGCTTACCCCGACCCTGCCAGCGCCGGACCGGCTGGAGGCAAGGGGGGAGCGGGCAGAGTCAGCACTGGTGGGGGGGAGCCCAGGACTGGGGTGGCAGGGGGTGGGGGGGGAAGAGAGAGCCCAGGGCTGGGGCGGCAGGGGGTGCGGGTGGGAGGGGGGAAGAGAGAACCCAGGGCTGGGGTGGGGGGCAGCCAAAAATTTTTTTTTGCTTGGGGCGGCAAAAAACCTAGAGCCGGCCCTGCTACTAAGTGGACTATGATGGTACTGGAACGCACTTGAACTGGGACCATGTGATACAGCTGCTCCAGGTTGAGCATCGCCGAACGCTGATTTTGGAAGCCAAAGCCCTTGGAGGAATGAATGCCTCCCAACTGGCTACTAAACTGCCTGCTAATTGTGCTTGGACTGATGTTGCCTGTGCCCTTCGAACAGG
>NW_020696669.1:0-5314 GCF_002925995.2 Terrapene triunguis
TGCCCCATTCCAACCCCCCCGAGCCAGCCAGTCCCTGCCCTGGGGCCAGGTGGGAGCCGGCGCCCCCTAGCGGGGACAGGTCCCTGCCCCATTCCCGGCGCCCCCGAGCCAGCCAGTCCCTGCCCTGGGGCCAGGTGGGAGCCGGCACCCCCTAGAGGGGACAGGCCCCGCCCCATTCCACCCACCTCTCTCTCTCCCTAGATGCTGATCGAGGACGTGCTGAGCCCAGATACGTGTGTCTGCCGGACAGAGGAGGGGCAGGTCTTGGATGGTAAGTTGCAGGGGGGCACCCCTTTGTCATACCCCAGCAGAAGGGGGTTGATTCCCTGGGGGTGGTTATGGGGGAGCATGTCTTGATATGGGGCATGTGACTCTGGGGAGAGGGTTGTGGGGGGCAGGATGACCCCAGATTATTGGGGATGCTATAAGAGCCACTTTGTGTTTTGTGGGGTTGGGGGGGGGGCGAGGGATCTGTAGATGGATCCATGGGGCGGGTGACCTCGAGGGTGTATCTGGGGAGGGGGCACTTGCCAGGAGGGTCTGGTGCCCATGAGGTAAGGGGGTTTGTGTGGGAAGCGAGCTGACTACAGTGGGGGTGGGGTGACCCTGGGTCATTGGGGAGCGGGACTGTTGGAGAGGCCAGAGGGGCGTCTGTGGGGTAGGTTGTTAGGGAGCCAGGGATCGTGTGGGGGGGACCGACTGTATGGTGCTGACCCATCTCCTCCCCAACCCCCCAGGCATCCGGGAGGCCATGCTGGAGACGGTCATCCCCAGGGGTGCTGCGGACTGGGTGCTGGTGGTGCTGGGGGAGCACGCCGGCAGGGTGAGCGACCCCCCCAAACCCCCTCCCTGGCAGGGACCGCAGGGGGTAATGGGGAGGCTGGGAGCTGGAGGAAGTGGAGGGGGGAGGATCTGAAGGGGTGGGGGGAGGACACGGGTGGGGGGAAGCCGAGGGGCTCTGGGGGGCTGGGGAAAGAACATATGGGGGGTTGGAGGGAGTGGGGGGAGTCTGAAGGGGTGGGGGATGGATTCCGAGGACGCGCGGGAGCTGGGGGGAAGATACACAGGGTGTGGGGCAGGGTAGCTGGGGGTGAGTGCTGCAGGAGCGGGGGGATCCAGGGGTAATGAGGAGGGGGATATAGGGGGCTCCTGGGTGAAGGGGATTATGCTGGAGAAGCCCCCCAAGTTACCAGCTGAGCCCTCCCTGTTGCGGGAGTCTGTACGCAGCCACCCTTCTTCCCAGAATCCTTTGCAGACTGCCCCCCCCACCTCGCACGCAGGACTCACGGGAGCTTCCTGTCCCCCCTCCCCTCCCCAGGTGGGCCGGATCCTGCAGCGCGACCAGCAGCGGAGCCGGGCGCTGGTGCAACTGCAGCGCGATGAGGATGGGGACGTCCTGGCGCTGGACTATGACGCTGTCTGCCACTACGTGGGGGGCACCGAGGATGACTGAGCCCCCTTCCCCCCTCCCCCCATTCTGCTGGACTCGGGATGAGGGCACGTCCTCTCTGGGGAGTGTGAGGACATGGATGGAGTCCGGCAGAGGGGGAACATGGCCGCCATGGCTGGGACTGAGTTCTAGAACAACTTCTGTGGGTTCCAGAGTGGTGATTCAATGGGTTCTGGAGCAGGAGCAGCAAGTTCTAGAACGTGACCCGGCTTGGGCTCTAGAGTGAGGACTAGAATGAGAGTGAGTTCTAGACTGAGATGGAAGCTGGATTCGGGAGCAGAGACGATGGGTTTGGGGATGGTTTTCAAATGGGCTCTAGAGCCAGGCCACTGTGTTTTAGAGCACACGGAGTGTGCACAGTGGATTCTAGAGCAAGGTTTTTAAACGGTTCTAGGGTGGGGTTCAAACCGGATCCAGGGCGACACTGGAGTGACCCTGTAAAGTGGGTTCTAGAGCCAGAGTAGATGGCCCGGGCGGTAGAACCACGGGGTTTGAGAGCAAGGTTTACAGTGTGGACTGGAGGGAGGCCCCTGGGTCCTAGACCCAAACCGGACTGTTCTAGAGTGTGTGTGGGGGTGTTTATGGCAGAGATGGGAGTCAATTCTAGAACAGCGAGTGATTTCCAACATGATGTCGCCTGTGAACTCTGGAGCAAGTCGAGCTGCTTCTGGAGCGCCTGGGTTGGGTTCTAGATCAACCCTGGCCCCTGCTGTGTGTGAGTGACCCCAGAACCCGTCATTTCTGGAGCAGTGTTCCAGAGCCAGCAGGTTTAGGGGCGGGGATGATAGGGGAGCAGCCTCTGCCCCTTTGGCTGTGGGAGATTGCGGGATAGGAGGGCGTCATGGGCAAGTACTGTCTGCGGAGGGGGGCTCAGCAGGAGACCTGGCAGGACCCCCCCCATGCCAGCTTCCAAGATGGCTGCTGGGCCTTCGACAGCCCCTTGCCCTTGGGCACTTTGTAAAGCAAATGGTATAAAAAATGTAAATAAACTGTGATAGTCCGTCCCTCCCCCCCGTTGTGTGTGTGTGTGTGAGTGTGTGAGGACAGAGGTGGGGGTGGGGGGGGCTGTGGAAAGCTATAAAAGGACAAACAACCTATTCACCCCCTGCCAGGGCTGGGGAGAGAACCCAGGAGTCCTGGCTCCCAGCCCCCCCTGCTCTAACCCACCAGCCCCCGCTCCCCTCCTGGAGCCGGGGAGAGAACCCAGGAGTCCTGGCTCCCCCTGCCCCGTTCACCCCTTCCTCCCCTTTAATGACTATGTTCATTTTTTCCCTCCCTATCTTTGGCCTCCCTCTTTCCCTTTAAGATCTCCCTGCACCGTCTCCTTTAAGAGCCAGAGGGGGATTAATAGCCCCTGATTACTAAAGAGTGTCTGCCTCCCCTTTAAGACTGGCCTTGCCGCTGATTGGCCCGCCCCTGTGTAAGGGGGCGGGGCGTGGAGGGGCAGCAAGATGGCGGCGGCGTTGAGGAGCGTGAAGGTAACCAGCAGGGCCAGCTACGGGAGCCGGGCGGGGACCAGCGCGGCATAACGAGGGGGCAGGGTGAGACCATTCTATGTGGGGTAGGGGGGAGGCACCACAGGATGGGTGAGATCATTAGGCAGCTCCCCCACACCTCGTCGGCAGGAGAGACCACTGGGAGGCTGTGTCTGAGAGAGACCATTCTGCGGGGGGGGCAACTGGGACGGGAGAAACCATTTTACACTTTTTGTCCTCTACCAATAGTGGTGGCTGGAGGTCTTGTACTCTCGTGGGAGGCAGAGACCATTCTACACAATGGGGGTGGGTGGGATTGGGATAGAAGAGACCATCAAACAAGAGGGGTGGTAATTAGGCGAGACTATTATACACAATAGGGTGGGGGAGTCTGGCTAGGATAGACTATTATACACAGGCAGAGCGATGCTGGACTATACCAAGATAAGCCTGAGAAGAGGGGGAGACCATTTGATGGGGGGGGCGGAGAATCGAAGTAAAGGCCCATTCTGTGCACCAGGAGGAGGCAGGGCAGGGAGGGACCATTATGCAAATAGCAGGAGGAGGCTGTGTTGGGAGAGACCATTATATTCCTGGGGGAGGTTAGGAAGAGACTATAATACACATAGGGAATCTTGGGTGAGACCATTATGCTCATGAGAGCGGTAGGCAGACACCATTATACTGATGGGAGTTAGGGGTCTTAGGAAGAGACCAGTGTGTACACTTTAGGA
This sequence comes from Terrapene triunguis, assembly GCF_002925995.2. Lineage (NCBI taxonomy): Eukaryota > Metazoa > Chordata > Testudines > Emydidae > Terrapene > Terrapene triunguis. The sequence goes on from NW_020696669.1 coordinate 3,660, forward strand.
GGGGGTTGTGGGTGAGACCATTATGCACAGGCAAAGAGGGAGGTGTAGGGAAAGACCTACACATGAGATGGGGGGGGAATGGGAGAGACCATTATGGTCAGAGGAAGAAAGGGGTGTAGGGACAGTCCATTGTGCACGTGAGATGAGGGGGTCTGGGAGAGCCCATTAAAGCTATCGGTGGTATTGTGGTGTTGTTGTATTCACTGCCCCCTCCCTCTGCTTTTGCCCCCAGGGGATGGTTGGCCTGGTCACCGGTGGTGCCTCCGGCCTGGGTCGTGCCACCGCTGAGCGCCTGGTGCAGCAGGGAGCCAGCGCAGTGATCGTGGACCTGCCGACATCGGATGGGCCGAGTGTGGCCGAAGCGCTGGGGGAACAATGTGTCTTTGCTCCAGCTGATGTAGGGCCCGGACTCCTGGGTTCTATTCCTGGTTCTGGAAGGGGAGTTGGGACTAGTGTGTCGAGGGGGGCTGGGAGCCAGGATGTCTGGATTCTATCACCGGCTCTGGGAGGGGAGTGGGGACTGGCGCGGAGGTGACATGGGTTAACCTCTCCTCCCTGCCCGGCGGCTCAGGTGACGTCGGAGGCGGACGTGAAGGGGGTCCTGGCCCTTGTGCGGGAGAAGTTCGGGCGCTTGGATTTGGCCGTGAACTGCGCCGGAATCGCAGTGGCCGTCAAGACCTACAATGTCAAGAAGGACATGCCCCACAGCCTGGAGGATTTCCAGAGGGTCCTCAACGTGAGTGGGGCTGGAGGGACCCCCTCCCTCCATTCCCTTCCCTGATCCCCTTTGCCCTGCCAACGCCATGGTGGTGAGAGGGGACCAAGGAGGGATAATGGGCTGGATGAGCCAATGGGTCTGATTTTTGGGGGGTGGAATATGGGGCCGGGTGGGCCCATTGGTTTGATCTGATCTGTCTCCCCTGCCCCCCAGGTCAATGTTGCCGGCACCTTTAACGTGATCCGACTGAGTGCTGGTGAGATGGGCAGGAATGACCCTGACTCCGATGGGCACCGAGGAGTGATCGTCAACACAGCCAGTGTGGCTGCTTTCGAGGGCCAGGTGAGCACTAGGAGGCGCTGTGCTACAAGGGGCTGGGCTGGGGGCGCTCTCCCCTAGCAGTCAGGGCCAGGCGCTGGGGGGCACTGTGCTGTGGGGTGGGGGGCTGGGCAGGCAGGGCCGGGCATGGGGGGGCGCTGTGCTGCAGGGGGCTGGGCAGGGGACTGGGGGTGGGGCGCTGGGCCAAGGCTGCTCTCCCCTGCCAGTCCCCCACGTCCCTGTGCCCCAGCTAATGCTCTGCTTGTTGTATAGGTGGGTCAAGCTGCGTACTCCGCCTCTAAAGGGGGCATCGTGGGCATGACCCTGCCCATCGCCAGGGATCTGGCCCCTATGGGGATCCGTGTCGTCACCATCGCCCCAGGTACCAACCCCAGCGTAGCTCCTGTCATGGTGTGGGGAGCCCAGGGCTGAGAGAGGAGGGGGGGATTGAGGGGCACCGGCAGAGCTGGGGAGATATCAGGGGCTGCGGGTTGGGATTGAGGGGCACCGGCAGAGCTGCGGAGGTATCGGGGGCTGCGGGTTGGGATTGAGGGGCACCGGCAGAGCTGTGGGGGCTGCGGGTGGGAATTGAGGGGCACCGGCAGAGCTGGGAAGGTAG
>NW_020696670.1:0-2301 GCF_002925995.2 Terrapene triunguis
TGCCTTGTACCAAAGCTATATAAGGGGGTGGAAAAGAACAAAGGTGGCTGCAGTCATGAGAGATCGTCTAGCTACCACCTGAGCTGGAACAAGGACTATACCACATGAAAAGATTGGGCCCAGACTAGAAATAAGTCTAGTCCGTGAAAGAAGTTTATTGGAACATCTCTGAGGGTGAGATTTTATCTGTATTGAGCTTCATACTGTATTAGGCTTAGACTTGCATGTTTTTGTTTTATTTCGCTCTATGGAGAATACAAACTCCATAGAGAAGGAAAAGTTAATGCCTTAGAAAAGTCTGTGTGTGTGTGTGTGTGTGTGTGTGTTAGATGGATGGGAGGGTGTCTAGAAACCACTCTCCTATAGTTTCTTTTCTCTGATTTCCGTTAGAAAATCTGAAGCAGGAAGCAAAAACCATTGTCTTTTCTGAGGCTTGAATTCTGAGGCTCTGAGGCTGCCAACTGTACTAAGAAGGCTTGGAAAAGCTTTAGGCTCAGTGCATATAGAACCCTCCTACAGCAGTGACTGGGGCAGGGAAGGAGCCAGGGGTGTGCTGAAAGAAGCAGGGAAATCTGGTGCCCAGAGACTTGTCCTGGCAGCTTTCTCAGCAGCAAATAAATCAATTCACCCTGCCAGTAAACAATCTACTGGAACTAATGGCAGCACAGGGTGGATGTTTCACAGATATGCACCCACTTCCACATTTTAGAACTTACTCTCCTTCCCCTAGTATGGGGCTTTCTATGTGAATTGGGCAAAGCAAGCTGGGGAAGCTACATGTTAATAGAAACCAGTGTTTTAAATAAGGCTTGAACTCATAACCCCAGCAGCATTCCCCTTTGCACTAACCAGTTGCACACTGCAGGTGTTTCTTAAACAAAGTTGGGAAGAAGCCAGTTATCAGTCTCTGTGGTTCACACCTTTGCCTGGTAATTGAAAAGCTGCTGGTTCAAACCTAACTAAAGACCTGGCTTTTCAGCAATGAGACTCCAGGACATTTTAACAGGAAGTAAATCTCCTCTATTCTGGTTTAGCCCCATTTGACTCCTTCTGCCCGTCTTCCCCTCCCCCCGTCTCTTTCCTTCCCCATTGGGGCCGTGCAGAGAGGAGCCCCAGTCAGTCTCTGTCACAGAGAGTCTGTATCCCATAAAAGGGAGGGAGGGGTCGCTCTAAAACATCGATAATGCGGAGGGGAGGGGTGTGCTTGGTTAGGGGGAGAAAGGATGGAGAACTAACAGTGGGACCCAGAGAGATTCCCCCAGATTGGGGAGATCCCCTGCTGCCCACCATCAGCCAGCTGTGGGAAGAACAACTTGGGATTGCTTGGGGAAGCCACCTTTAAAAACACAAGTGTAACATGTTAATTACATTTTAATAAGACCAAAGCCTCCTCAAACCCAGTGTCACAATCACTGGAATGACTTTGTCCTGATATTTTACTGGTCGCAGACACAAAGCGAGTCAAATTACAGTTTCCGTTCGGCGTCAATGCACACACAAGAATCCAGTGGCTTTTAATTCCTTAGTTTCTGCTGCCATTTCATTTCTGTCCTGTTCCAAGATTTATCATTGTGCAAAGCAACATTAGGCCCTTGGGAGTTTCCTCCCTGGTCCTGCCAGCCGCCCCTGGGCAATTTAAAAGGGCCCGGGGACCCCCGCCACCAGCAGCACAAGGGGGCTAAGGCGGCTTCCTGCCCGCCCTCGCTCCATGTGGCACACCACACCCGGAAGAGGCTGGCACATCCCTGTGGCCCCTGAGGCGGGGGAGTCTCCATGCGCTGCCCCAGCCCCGAGTGCCAACTCTGCCAAGTGTGGCAATTGCAGCTGCGGGGGTGGAGTCTGCAGACAGCGGTGCACAGAGACACTCCCAGGCCTCCCACTTAGGGGCTGCTGCCAGAGGGGGGTGCGGGTTGCTTTTGGGAAATGACCGAGGTAAATGCTGCACCCCTCACCCTCTCCTGCACCCCCAATCTCCTGCCCCAACCCAGACCCCCACACCTGCACCCAAACTCCCTCCAAGAGCCTGCCCCCCATATTCCCTCCTGCACCCCAACCCCCTGACTGAGCCCAGACCCTGCACCCAAACTCTCTCCCAAAGCCCAACCCCTCTCCCTCCCACACCCAAACTCCCTCCCAGAGCCTTACAGGTGTAGGGGGGGGCAGGACTTGGTCCCATTCTGGGCGCCACCAAAAATTATACAAACTTGCCACCCCTGTCCAGCCCAACCTTCTGCTGATGCACCTCAGCCCACAGCCATGCAGGGTTTGAAGCTTGCATTACTTAAATTCCAGGACACTGAG
>NW_020696671.1:0-3134 GCF_002925995.2 Terrapene triunguis
TTATGGAACTGCCAGTATGAATTTTGCTAGTTGATTTAGCGTGGGCGAATTATTATGAACTTCAGGGCCCAGGGAGCATCCAACCACTTCTCTCCCCAGGGGTATCTCAGAGATGGATCATCTACCTCTGGGCCTCCTTCTGCCTCCCATGGTGTGCAGGCAGCTCCCAAGGTTTCCCTCTCCCTCCCTGCTCTTTTGGGCTGGCCCCCGTCTCTTCTCATTGTTCTGGGGCCATCACTAGCCCGCTACTCTGTTGTCTTCTCTTCAAATGAAAATAAGATCTCTGTAGGTTATTATTATTTTTTTTATATAATGAGCTTTAAAAATGCTGAATCTTTCTTTTAACTGGTAACACACACACACACCGCCCTTTTTTTTTGGTTCAGTTCTGGTTCAGTCGGTAAAACAAATGCATGGGTGAGATTCGGTTCTGGTTCATGTACGAAATCCCGGGTTGAACTGGGTCTCCGGTTCCGCTATGGGTCCAGAGGGGCAAATGAGATCAGCATCAGCCTGACTGTCCCTGGGGGCTGCGGGGGCAGCGCAGGGAGGCTCGGTCGTTAGCTGCCCCCAGCAGAGGCTCTGGTCATTGCTCAGGCCGAGGAGTCGGTGTCCGTCTCTCTCTGAGCTCAGGATACTGGAGCCCTGGAGCTCGCAGGGCTTCCTGGGGCAGATCCTGCTGCCTCTGCTGGGATCTGGGGGCCTGGGCTGAGGAGCTGCTGCTGCCGAGTGGGGTCTGTGCTGGGACAGACCATCACTATGATCCCAGACCAGCTGTGCCCAGCCAAGGGGGGACTTTCTCCTGGGTCTGCAACTATCCCCCTGGGGCAGCCCTGGGCTCTGCCGGTATCAGCTCCTGAGCCAGAGACTGCAGGTGATACGAGAGATCTGGGGTAAGTGCTGGGCCCAGGCAGGAAAGTGACTCTGCAGAAATGGCTCCTGCTCGCCCCATCTCTGCCCCGAGTGTCTGCGTGGCGCAGAGCTGCTGCCCCAGCGCCCCCAGGCTCACGCCCGTTAGCAGTGGCTGTAGCTATTGGCGACGAAATGCCCACGGGAATGCACTACAGTGACCAGCTCTTCGTGCAGGAGGGAGAGGGGAGAGACTGGACGGGGCAGCTGGAGCAATCAGTGGGGAGGGAGGTTCTGGGCACCCAGCCTTGCCCAACTCCATTCCCTGTAGCCTCCCGGGGCAGTGACTTTCCTGGGAGAGGGGAGGGGCAGAGAGAGGAAAAGCCAGTTCCTGCCTCTGCCTGGTCCCTGCGCTGCTGAGGGAATGGGCTGTTCTGGGGACAGTGTCGGGGGATCCCCCAAAGCGGCTCCTTTGATTCTGCTCTTTTCTGGCGTTTGGCTCAGAGACTCTTTTCCTGGGAGAGTGTAATAGCATCTGGTAGGTTTAGTCCTGGGGAGAGGTCGGGTCTGTGCTGTAATAATGTCACTGAGGCTTCTCCCAGCATGGCAGAGTCTAGAGTGTCTGTCTACAGGGACAGAGCCTGGGGGAATCGGGGTGTGAAATGGACTAACACTAATTCAGAAACCTCCTGAATTTCCCTTCTCGCCGTGACAGGCTGCAGAATAACGACCCCGTTTTGCTCCAGACCGTCCCATCTTCCTAGGGGCTGGGGCAGGGAAATGGCTGTGGTGGATCCAGCTCAGGTAGGGGATTTTGGGGGAGCTGTTGGGGAGGGTTGTTGTAGAGGGGGAGGGTCAGGAAACACTCAGGCTGAGGTTTTGGGGGACAGGGACTGATAAACCTGCTGGGACATGCTCAGCCTATGGCCTGGTTTATACCCATTGGGAGCATGTGAACATTCCCCCATTTCTGAAACTGGAAACACCCCCCTGGACAGGGCTGGGAAAACTGAGCAGAGCACTGGAGCCTGAACCCCCTAGTCAGAGACTGCAGTGAATACAAAGGGGAGGTGCTGGGATTCCTGTCCCTGTTCTCTGCCCAGAGCTCTGCCTCCCACATCACCCTGTGCCTAGTAGGTGGGTGGGAAATGAGAAGACCCTGCCCTCCTCTGTCTGCTGGGAGGGACAAGGAGCGCTACAGGCTGAGCTAGCCAGGCTTTTTGAAAGCCTTTACACCTCCCCCACAAGGGCAAGGAGGCAGGCAGGCAAAAGAGAGGCCAAAAAAAAGTCCCAGGTACCCTTCCTCTTTTTCTCCACGGCCACTGCCTACCAGCAAGATTCCTTTTCCTCGACCTCCCTCCTGTGCCGTGGGGCCACTAAATCGCACCTATACAGCCAGCTGCATCCCAATCCCCCATGCTGAAGCCTCCCTGCCAAAGTCCTGCACCTGGCGCCACATCTCGCTGGGAACTCGACTTCTTGTGCCCAGAGAGTCTCTGCCCCTCAGTAGATGACCCGAGAAACAGTGTCCATCCACCTTTTCGAAAGAAGGCTTTGGAGAGGCTTTTCCCCTGTGGCCTAAGGGTGAAGGCAGCTGACTTTAGATCAGGCAATTGAGGGGTCAAGTCCCTTCATGGTTATGCTTGCTTAGTTTTCCCTTTGTGCAGAAATTCCTGCTTTCTTCAGGCCGGGAACCTCTTCTTGGCCGCTCAGGCCCATGCTCTGGTTTCAGCTAGAGCCCCAGGACGGAATTGGGGCGTAGGGCATCACAAAGGCTAGAGCGTGAGCCTTAGTTGCTTCCAGGCTAGCCTTTGCCATTCCTGACTTGCCAAAGAAAATGGGCGGATGCCCAGGCTAGTGTGCAGAGCAGTTTCCCTCTTCCAAATGTGTGCCTGTCCCTCTGCTTGAGGGTGCTGCTAAATAGCACCTTTGGAGCCCGGCTGTTTCTCTGCTTCTCACCAGCTGGGGAAAAGCCTCTTGGGGGAAAATCTCCTGCCCCAATGTGAAATGAGCAACCTTGGAGCGGGAATGGTAAGAGGCCCCAGCAGCGGGGCTGGCCCTGCTCTCCTACCGTCTTCTGATGTTGGCCGCAGAGCATCAGCAGCTGCCCCCCATGCTGGTCTGCGGATGGCCTTTCAGTGGGTGTCTGGTGTGCCAGGGAGCAGGCTGGCTGGTGTCTTTGTGGCTGTCTGCAGCTCACGCGCAGGCACGGTCCTCCCCTCCTCTTGCCCCACCGTTGGTTGCTCTGTGGCTTTTAAGCCTTCCCTTGGAGCTGTCAGCACCAG
>NW_020696672.1:0-1082 GCF_002925995.2 Terrapene triunguis
TCCTGGCAGGTGATGTTAGGGTTTCCATGTTCCGTGACCGTCAAAAGGATCTTGTCCCATTCTTCTTCATGGAAGGTGATCTTGTAGCCTGCAACAACATCGATGGTGTGATGGCAGCCCTCAACATCGTTCACGATCCAGATGAGTGGAGACTGTTCATTGATTCATCGAAGACGAGTCTTAAAGCTGTTTTACTGCATAATGGCAATGTTTTGCCAGCAATTCCAGTTGGTCATGCAGTCCATATGAAGGAAACCTATGACAACATGAAACAACTTTTGAGGTGCATAAACTATGACCAACATCAGTGGCAACTTTGTGGCGATTTGAAGGTTGTTGCTCTCTTGCTTGGTCTGCAGACTGGATACACAAAGTACTGCTGTTTTCTCTGCCAATGGGATAGTCGTGCAAGAGATTCCCACTACATCAAGAAAGATTGGCCACTCTGACAGTCATTGGAGCCTGGGAGGAAAAGTGTTCAGCATCCACCACTTGTTGAATCAAGGAAGATTTTGTTACCACCCTTACACATCAAGCTGGGTCTGATGAAGAACTTTGTCAAGGCCATTGACAAAACACAAGCAGCTTTCAAGTACCTCAGTGGAAAATTTCCAAGGTTAAGTGAAGCTAAGATAAAGGAAGGTGTCTTTGTTAGTCCTCAGATTCGTGAACTTCTTCGAGATGATGCATTTGACCATGCACTGCGTGGCAAGGAAAATAAATAAATAAATACATAAATTATTGGAGAGATCCTATCTCCTAGAACTGGAAGGGACCTTGAAAGGTCATCGAGTCCAGCCCCCTGCCTTCACTAGCAGGACCAAGTACTGATTTTGCCCCAGATCCCAAGGATTGAACTCACAACCCTGGGTTTAGCAGGCCAATGCTCAAACAACTGAGCTATCCCTCCCACCATGGAAAGCCTTCTAGTTAGTGGCAATAAATTTTCTCGGAAACAACAAGGCAGACAACTACAGGTTGTTGGTGGAAAACCTCCTTAAGGCATACAAAAGCCTTGGTTGCAACATGTCACTAAAGATACATTTTTTGCACTCTCATCTAGATTTTTTTCCACCGAACTG
>NW_020696673.1:0-7212 GCF_002925995.2 Terrapene triunguis
AACCTAGTACTGGCGGGAGTCCTGCCAATCCCCGGGCCGCAGGACCAACCCGGCCACACAGCCTATTGCTGGTGGGAGTCCTGCCTGCCCCTTCGGCTGCTCCGGGATTCCCTGGAGTCCTGTCCTACTACTACTTAAGTGGGTGCTCCGGTTTTCCCAGTCCCTTACCCCACCCGTAGTAGGCTCCAGGGTGCCCTGGCCTTGCCCCACCGCTGTCACTCTAGGCGGGGGTCTCCGCTATCCTCGGTCCCTTCCCCCGCCTGCAGTGGGTTCCAGGGGGTGGGTTTCCTTCCCCTTCTCACTTCGGGGTCCACCTTCCCGGGGTTCCTCAGCAGCCTGTTGATCCTCAGCCCCCCCTAGGGAAACCACCCCCCAGAGGGCAAGCGCTATAAAGCTAACAAAAACAAAGTAGAAAGCTTAAAAAGGCAAAGCATAGGAGTTTGGCGTACTTCTTGTTCTTATTAAGATTAGAAACCCTCTCAGTTGTTTACCTCTAGTCCTCGGGCCACTCAGTTCTTGAGTCAGTGGTCCTTCCTTTATGTTCCAGAGAGATCACCCAGCCTATTCAGCCTCTGTTCCTGCCTGAACAATCTCCTGTCATCCGAAACTTGTTTTTATTCTGGGCTGGCACTCTAAAAGTGTTTAACTGCCAGACGGATGTCCCAGTAATTTCACAGAGGCTGTTTAGGAAACCATTGGGTCTAAGACCACGTGTACATACCACAAAACAGACAGTTCCCTGCACCCTCCCCCATAGCTTATAGCCTAAGGAAGCAATGATAGAGAGAGAGCGCAGCATGATGCAAAACATGAAACAGACAAGTTACAGAACGGACACACACAAAACGAACAGGCGTCAGGCAAATGAGTCTTAGCTTAAAAGGTTCAGATCACAGCGCGTTCTCACCTGAACCTGGAGCCTATGGGCAGCCCCTCACCGAATCCCAAATAGAGACAAGGGTCTCTTACCTGGCGCCTGGGATCGGTGTAGGAGCGGTCCACGGTCCTCCGGTCCGGTGGGACGTCGAGTGATCCCGGACGAGCCCCCAAATTGTCGTGGAAAGAATCACCCACGCAGTGATTTTAGTTCACAGACTCAGAGCCTGAGGCCTTTATTGCAATACAAACCAGTGCGCACTGGGGTGAGGTCCGAAGACCAACACCCCAAGCCTCACACGCAGGCGGGCTTTTATTCCATTAAACCACAAGCAAGGTACAAACAATACGTCATGAGTTAAGAAATTAGGGACCAATTATAAGCAGGACATGGGGTGAACACGAGCTCGGGAGCAAATCATAGGCCGAGGATGGGGTGAACACGCGCCGGTCACGAGCTAGAGTGTTGGGGTTGGGGTCACTCTTCCCTCCTCCCCTCGCCTACTTTCTCAATTTCCGAGGAGTGGGCGTTCGGTGGTTTTCCGCAGGGGTGGTGCTCGTCCCTAGCTTGGGTACATTTCTTAAGACTTGGTATATGTCATTTTCCGGGGGATTGTGACAAGGGCTAAGGGGGGCTTTTCAGGAGATGCTTAAAGGGGAACTATTATAGGTTATTTGCAGATAGCTACAACTGCAAGAGTGATTAGCTCTTTGCAAAAGCAATTTCTTAATGTATTTCATAAACTTGCGGTTAATATATTTTGTGTTTCTTTCCTTCCTCTCTTTCCTTCCTCTGTGACTACTTTTGTCTGGGTTTTGGCAGAAAATTGATTTGAGCAGTATTGTTTAGGCTTTTAGGCCTTCTCTACTCTGCACAAAGGTCACCATCATGACAACCTTCTGTTGGAGGTGTTTTGGGGCCTATAGGCCCAGAACTTTGGCTATCGGAAAGAAGGCCCCCCTGTCCTGTTCCTCCACAAACTCCCTCCTCTGATGCCATATAGGCATCACTATCCTTATTTAGAAAAGAGGCCATAGGACAGTATTTAGATCCAAAATTAATACTAGGGTGGTTAATTTTTCGGATCTGAGGGACAATATAGTGTGGGGTGGGGAACATGTAGAGAAGTGAGGTTTAGGAAGCGGTTAGGGATAGGGAAAGTCCAATCAAATGTAAACGAAACACTTAGATGGAGGGTTACATAAACCTGAGGATTAGCAGGCCATACAATAAAGCGGTTTCCTTGTGCAGTGGTTAAGTTAAGGTGAAAGGGGATAGGGATGTGGGGGTTCGATGGCAGGGCACATCCATGGCTCTTACTAAATAGTAATTTTCCCTTTGGATTTTTACCTATTGCTTCCCCTTCCCAACATGCCAAATTAAAATGTTAACCACCTCTTTAGGATGCAATTTGCGGAGGCAAAATAGCTGTGGGGGTTCCAAGGGCCATAATGACCACAAGGTTCCGATACCCACCCAGATATGTTGAGCAGCGAAATCATAGGGAGTGGTGATGAAATGGCTAGGTTTATGGGGTGGTTTGACTTTCCATACCTGCCGGTGGATAACCCAGTCCCATAGACAATTCGCCCAGGGTTCTGGCACAAGTAAGTGCACTGGAGCCCAGGTGCCATATACCGGTTCCGAAGCTTAGAAGGTACATGCAACAGAGTCACAGCTTTATTTTGACAATGTTCACGTATTTTCCCACTTCCACAGCTTGGGTGGCACTTCCACAGTAGTGGTAAGAGTTTTAGGCCACCGCTGATTTAAAACATTGGTTTGCATTTTTTTTCCTAAGGGACCGTTAAAGAAATCCTGCATTTGACTACAAGCTGAATTTCAGACAATGTCCCTTTTTGCTAAGGTTAGGATGTGCTATACCACTTTTGTTGTTTCGAGACTTGAATTTCCCTGAGGCCACGGCCAGACAGATTTGTATGGGAATTGGAGAAGGTATGAGGGGGAGTAGCTGGGGAACGGGGACTACAGCAATGGGCAACCATGTAGAGCCGGGGTACATTGCAATATGACACAGGCCAAACCAGAGGCTACTGATTGGCCAAGATTTAGAAAAACAAAAAAAACAAAAAAAAAATTACTTTTTCCCTCCCCACCCCAAGTCCGTTAAGGAGGAGAGGCTGAAGAATATTAAAAACTTCATTTTCAGGTAGTTTTGGCTAGCTTCCGCAAGCTATTCTTCAAGATTTCGTAGTCTTAGTTCACTTAGCTGTTCGGCAATGAGGCTGCAAGGGAGGGGTTACCAGCACAATCACCTTGCTTGGTTGGAGGCTTTATTATGGCCTCAGGTGGAGAAGTTGTTTTCTTAGCAAGGTCCGAAGGCTTAATGGATTTGTCAGCGTCAAGAGTCCCCTAGCATGAGGCCAGGGCAGTTCTTTGCTGATGGACCCTTATGCAGACCCAGTCTCTGGTTTCAGTGAGTGGCAGGACTGCTGTATATAAAAAGACCTAACACATTTCGTTAGTACCTGACTATTGTGTAATTTGTTAAACGACTGTTTATTTGAGCTAGGCCAGCAGGGCACTGCTGGTAGCTGCATTGAGGGCTGAATTTTGTCCTTTGATTGGGAGTGGCCTTCAAAGGGTATTTGGCCATACTGGATCTGTGAAGCTGCACACATACTAGATCTGTGAAGCTGCACATAGCTCTTTTTATAATCAGTTCAGATATGCCAGATTGTGATACAAAATTTTTAAGCAAAAGCTCCACAACAGCCCCCGCATGACATAATTTACCAATGTAAAACTGTTGCAAAACCTCCGCCCAAAATCCTGCATTCTCCCTTCCTGCAAGAAAACACACCACCAAAACTAACACATAGTAATATATCTTCCTGCAAAAAGGGCAAACGCACATACATTACTAAACTAATACATACTTACAATTATAACATTTAAACATTTGAACAAATTAATTTAAACATCCAAAACAGATTTAAAATTTTTCATTTAAAACAATTTAAACTTTGTAAAGCATTAAATTACTTTAAGGATTAAATGCTAAATACCAAAACTAAACAACACTACTTTACTTTGTTTGGCAAAAATATTTTTCTTGGTTCCATAACCCCAAAACAACATTAACTTATCTTAAACTTATAAAACAAAAATTATACACACCAGGAGTGTTTCTTAACAAATTTAACTAACCTATTTATAGTCAAATGATTTTACCTTAATAACCTTTTGCCTGGATTATTTACAGACACTCCCAAAGGAATGGCTGCAAAGAAACCAAGAATTTCTTTTTAACATTTATTTATAGTTTTACTGCTTATGCCATTTGTGACGGGTTGGATTACAGAAACCCCCCTTGGGAGCCGCCACCCAATGTACCAAGACTACTTCTGCTCCTGCTTTCCCTGCCAGCTCAGGACTCCAGCACCCCGTCTTGCTGAGCCAGACACTCCAGTCTGCTCTAACACAGACCCTGCTGAATCACTTGTCCCAAAACTGCAAGTCTATCTCAAAACAGCTCACAGTAGTGTGCTTGTCTCTAGCACTCAGATGCCCAAATCCCAATGAGGTCTAAACCCAAATAAATTAGTTTGACCCTGCACAAGCTCATGCAGGGCAAACTCACAAATTGCCCGCCCTCTACAACACTGATAGAGAGATACATTTTATATTTCTAGATTTAGATACAAGAGTGGTACAAATCAGATGACTATATCTAGTATATCATAAGCTCTGTAATGATACCTTACAAGAGACCTTTTGCATGAAGCATATCCCAGTTGCGTTATATTTACTTATTACCATATTTTTTCTTTAAAACTATTTCAATTACATTATATTGACTTATTATTAAGAACCATATAGACTGCACGTTACACCGCTTCTTAAGCAATTACTATTATAAAAGAAAGAAAGCAAGAAGCCAACTCTGCAATTACTTAATTTACACCAGCAACTACAGAGTTAACCCCTCAACCCCCCTCTCTTGACTTCCTCAAACTGCCCGCTTTGGGCCCGATCCTTTTTTCTTATGGGCACAGGCATTGTTTCACTATCAATTTAGCAAAGAGGGTGGGCTGCTTTTACCAACTCTCCTTGTAGAAGAGGATTAATTATTTAACAAAGCAATTATTATTATACTTAAAGAGTGGTTAAACAACACAACAACACTAAAACACTTGCTATCATGCTTGAAGAATAAGTAAACAACACTAAAACACTGCAATAAGCGCAGTTCTCCTTACTTGATCTAGGCGTGAACAATTTCCCTGCCTCCGTTTCTCTGGGTGAGGCTCACCCCTTTCAACATTCACACCACTAGGGAGGATTTACAAGGGAGGTCCTCGCATGCACCCTGTCCGGCAATGGGTTACCAATCCGCCTCTGAGAGGAACGAAGCAGGATGCCCGATTGCCCCAGGTTTTGGCAAGCGATTTTCAGGGGCTGGAGCTCACTCCATACGCGAGTCCATGCTCCAGGGAGCTCACTCCACAGTGATCCAACCCACACGCGAGTTTCGCTCCAGAGGAAGATAGGATTTGGGGAAGGGGTTTTGGTCGTAGGTCAATCACACGAAAAATTAGGAAAGCCTTGGTCACCGTACTCTCCTCCCCAGTAGAGAGCACCGTCCCATCTTCAAGAGAACGGGGTAGGATGCCCTACTACCTAAGAGTACTAGGACGGATTCCGAAGGGCCCCCCCGCTCTCCGAGCAAGGAGGTGGTCTCCGTACACTCCTCCCCCAGCAGGGAGCACCAGCCCGTCTTCAAGAAAACGGGATGGGATACCCCACTGCCTAGGAATACTTGGACGGTTTCCCGGGGCCTTCCCGCCCTCCGGGCGAGAAGGGACACAATGGTCAATTAAAAGGATAGAAAGGGTGGGGACCTACTACTCTAATGCCCAATTGCTCAAAACGGGGGTCTCCGCTACTTCCCTTCACGGTCCCTTACCCCGCCCGTAGCAGGTCCCAGGACCACCTTACGACTCACAATCTTACATTCACCACCAATTGCATCGGGGATCTTTACTACAACAGTTCTACCCAACCACCAACCTAGTACTGGCGGGAGTCCTGCCAATCCCCGGGCCGCAGGACCAACCCGGCCACACAGCCTATTGCTGGTGGGAGTCCTGCCTGCCCCTTCGGCTGCTCCGGGATTCCCTGGAGTCCTGTCCTACTACTACTTAAGTGGGTGCTCCGGTTTTCCCAGTCCCTTACCCCACCCGTAGTAGGCTCCAGGGTGCCCTGGCCTTGCCCCACCGCTGTCACTCTAGGCGGGGGTCTCCGCTATCCTCGGTCCCTTCCCCCGCCTGCAGTGGGTTCCAGGGGGTGGGTTTCCTTCCCCTTCTCACTTCGGGGTCCACCTTCCCGGGGTTCCTCAGCAGCCTGTTGATCCTCAGCCCCCCCTAGGGAAACCACCCCCCAGAGGGCAAGCGCTATAAAGCTAACAAAAACAAAGTAGAAAGCTTAAAAAGGCAAAGCATAGGAGTTTGGCGTACTTCTTGTTCTTATTAAGATTAGAAACCCTCTCAGTTGTTTACCTCTAGTCCTCGGGCCACTCAGTTCTTGAGTCAGTGGTCCTTCCTTTATGTTCCAGAGAGATCACCCAGCCTATTCAGCCTCTGTTCCTGCCTGAACAATCTCCTGTCATCCGAAACTTGTTTTTATTCTGGGCTGGCACTCTAAAAGTGTTTAACTGCCAGACGGATGTCCCAGTAATTTCACAGAGGCTGTTTAGGAAACCATTGGGTCTAAGACCACGTGTACATACCACAAAACAGACAGTTCCCTGCACCCTCCCCCATAGCTTATAGCCTAAGGAAGCAATGATAGAGAGAGAGCGCAGCATGATGCAAAACATGAAACAGACAAGTTACAGAACGGACACACACAAAACGAACAGGCGTCAGGCAAATGAGTCTTAGCTTAAAAGGTTCAGATCACAGCGCGTTCTCACCTGAACCTGGAGCCTATGGGCAGCCCCTCACCGAATCCCAAATAGAGACAAGGGTCTCTTACCTGGCGCCTGGGATCGGTGTAGGAGCGGTCCACGGTCCTCCGGTCCGGTGGGACGTCGAGTGATCCCGGACGAGCCCCCAAATTGTCGTGGAAAGAATCACCCACGCAGTGATTTTAGTTCACAGACTCAGAGCCTGAGGCCTTTATTGCAATACAAACCAGTGCGCACTGGGGTGAGGTCCGAAGACCAACACCCCAAGCCTCACACGCAGGCGGGCTTTTATTCCATTAAACCACAAGCAAGGTACAAACAATACGTCATGAGTTAAGAAATTAGGGACCAATTATAAGCAGGACATGGGGTGAACACGAGCTCGGGAGCAAATCATAGGCCG